>NC_048575.1:83354916-83434916 GCF_013265735.2 Oncorhynchus mykiss | reverse complement strand
GACCTCCACATCCGGCTTCTTCACCTGCGGGATCGTCTGAGGAGGGGGAGGGTAGGGACTCCCCAGTGGGGGGGCTTGACTCCCAAGTGGGTGGGCCATGTTGATTCCAAAGCTTCACGCTCCCACAGTTGTGTCAAGTTGGCTGGATGTCATTTGGGTGGTGGACAATTCTTGATACACACGGGAAACTGTTGACTGTGGAAAAACCCAGCAGCATTGCAGTTCTTGACACAAATGGGTGCGCCTGGCACCTACTACCATACCCTGTTCAAAGGCACTTAAATCTTATGTCTTGCCCAATCACCCTCTGAATGACACACATACACTACCCATGTCTTAATTGTATCAAAGCTTAAAAATCATTCTTTAACAACCGGTCTCCTCCACCTTCATCTACACTGATTGAAGTGGATTTAACAAGGGACATCAATAAGGGATCATAGCTTTGGTTAATCTAGCTTACAATTGGCTCATTCACCCCCCCCCCCCCCCCCCCCCCCCCCCCCCCCCTCCTCTCCGCTGTACAGTGCCTTGCGAAAGTATTCGGCCCCCTTGAACTTTGCGACCTTTTGCCACATTTCAGGCTTCAAACATAAAGATATAAAACTGTATTTTTTTTTGAAGAATCAACAACAAGTGGGTCACAATCATGAAGTGGAACGACATTTATTGGATATTTCAAACTTTTTTAACAAATCAAAAATGGAAAAATTGGGCGTGCAAAATTATTCAGCCCCCTTAAGTTAATACTTTGTAGCGCCACCTTTTGCTGTGATTACAGGTGTAAGTCGCTTGGGGTATGTCTCTATCAGTTTTGCACATCGAGAGACTGACATTTTTTCCCATTCCTCCTTGCAAAACAGCTCGAGCTCAGTGAGGTTGGATGGAGAGCATTTGTGAACAGCAGTTTTCAGTTCTTTCCACAGATTCTCGATTGGATTCAGGTCTGGACTTTGACTTGGCCATTCAAACACCTGGATATGTTTATTTTTGAACCATTCCATTGTAGATTTTGCTTTATGTTTTGGATCATTGTCTTGTTGGAAGACAAATCTCTGTCCCAGTCTCAGGTCTTTTGCAGACTCCATCAGGTTTTCTTCCAGAATGGTCCTGTATTTGGCTCCATCCATCTTCCCATCAATTTTAACCATCTTCCCTGTCCCTGCTGAAGAAAAGCAGGCCCAAACCATGATGCTGCCACCACCATGTTTGACAGTGGGGATGGTGTGTTCAGGGTGTTGCTTTTACGCCAAACATAACGTTTTGCATTGTTGCCAAAAAGTTCAATTTTGGTTTCATCTGACCAGAGCACCTTCTTCCACATGTTTGGTGTGTCTCCCAGGTGGCTTGTGGCAAACTTTAAACAACACTTTTTATGGATATCTTTAAGAAATGGCTTTCTTCTTGCCACTCTTCCATAAAGGCCAGATTTGTGCAATATACGACTGATTGTTGTCCTATGGACAGAGTCTCCCACCTCAGCTGTAGATCTCTGCAGTTCATCCAGAGTGATCATGGGCCTCTTGGCTGCATCTCTGATCAGTCTTCTCCTTGTATGAGCTGAAAGTTTAGAGGGACGGCCAGGTCTTGGTAGATTTGCAGTGGTCTGATACTCCTTCCATTTCAATATTATCGCTTGCACAGTGCTCCTTGGGATGTTTAAAGCTTGGGAAATATTTTTGTATCCAAATCCGGCTTTAAACTTCTTCACAACAGTATCTCGGACCTGCCTGGTGTGTTCCTTGTTCTTCATGATGTTCTCTGCGCTTTTAACGGACCTCTGAGACTATCACAGTGCAGGTGCATTTATACGGAGACTTGATTACACACAGGTGGATTGTATTTATCATCATTAGTCATTTAGGTCAACATTGGATCATTCAGAGATCCTCACTGAACTTCTGGAGAGAGTTTGCTGCACTGAAATTAAAGGGGGCTGAATAATTTTGCACGCCCAATTTTTCAGTTTTTGATTTGTTAAAAAAGTTTGAAATATCCAATAAATGTCGTTCCACTTCATGACTGTGTCCCACTTGTTGTTGATTCTTCACAAAAAAATACAGTTTTATATCTTTATGTTTGAAGCCTGAAATGTGGCAAAAGGTTGCAAAGTTCAAGGGGGCCGAATACTTTCGCAAGGCACTGTAACTATTCCCCATGTTGTTGCTGTCCCCATGTTGTTGCTGTCCCCATGTTGTTGCTGTCCCCATGTTGTTGCTGTCCCCATGTTGTTGCTGTCCCCAGGGTACGCTCAATGTCGTCGGGGGTATGTCAAATAAAAATGTGATTCACGTAAAAATTTAAAATATATAATTTTTTCCTTCACATGTTCAAATAGTCCATTTATATTGTCACATCTATACATCTGGGTGAGTTTTTTTTCCCCCTCTCCTCAATAGCCTCGTTTCACTGCCAAAAATAAAATGACACCATCTAGTGTTCAGCGAAATAACAACACAATGTCAAATACAGGTAGCCTGGTCAAATAATGAACATCCAATCACATGAACCCTTACTCATCCAATCACATTAACCGTTACTCATCCAATCACATTAACCGTTACTCTCTCGCGGGAGTTCCACTAACGGTCCGTATGTAGCCAAACGTAGCTGCTGCTCTTGTTGGTATCTGTACTGCTGGCCAAAAGCCATGACAGGGAGACGGAGTGTGTCCTGTGTGAATTCAAGTATGCTCCCTCTAATTCTCTCTTTCTCCCTTTCTTTCTTTCCTTCTCTCTCTTGGAGGACCTGAGCCCTAAGACCATGCCTCAGGATTACCTGACATGATGACTCCTTGCTGTCCCCAGTCCACCTGGCCGTGCTGCTGCTCCAGTTTCAACTGTTCTGCCTGCGGCTATGGAACCCTGACCTGTTCACCGGACGAGCTACCTGTCCCAGACCTATTATTTGACCATGCTGGTCATCTATGAACATTTGAACATCTTGGCCATGTTCTGTTATAATCTTCACCCGGCACAGCCAGAAGAGGACTGGCCCCCCCTCATAGCCTGGTTCCTTTCTAGATTTCTTCCTAGGGAGATTTTCCTAGCCATCATGCTTCTACACCTGCATTGCTTGCTGTTTGGGGTTTTAGGCTGGGTTTCTGTACAGTACATCAGCTGATGTAAGAAGGGCTATATGAATCAATTTGATTTGATTTTGATTTGATAGTGGACTGGCGTAGGGGTGTTGGGGTGGGCTGTAGTGGTGAGGGGAGTTGGGGTGGGGTGTGGGTAGTTGGGGTGGGGGTTTAGGGGTGAGGGGAGTAGGGGTGGGGTGAGGGTAGTTGGGGTGGGGGTTTAGGGGTGAGGGGAGTAGGGGTGGGGTGTAGGGGTGAGGGGAGTTGGGGTGGGATGGAGGGGTGAGGGTAGTTGGGGTGGGGGTTTAGGGGTGAGGGGTGTAGGGGTGGGGTGTAGGGGTGAGGGGAGTTGGGGTGGGATGGATGGTTGAGGGGAGTTGGGGTGGGGTGTAGGGGTGAGGGGAGTTTGGGTGGGGGGTGGGGGTGAATGTTTCATGATTAACTACTCATGGTGTGATTGTGATAATATACGGAAACTCAAGTCCTTTTGTTCACCCGACCAAGAATACCTCACAATCAAATCACAACTGCATTACCGCCCAAGAGAATTCTCTTCGGTTATTGTCACAGCCATGTATATTCTCCCTCAAGCCGATACCACTCAAGGAACTACATTGGACTTTATGTGTAATGATCCTCTTCCTGTGAATGACTGGAACAAAGCGCAGCGTGGTACATGTTCATGATATTTTATTAGATCAGAACACTTTAAAATAACAAAGAAGAAAACTAACAGTTCTGTAAGGAAACTAAACTATACAGAAAACAACTACCCATGAAACACAGGTGGGAAAAGGCTGCCTAAGTATGATTCCCAATCAGAGACAACGATAGACAGCTGTCCCTGATTGAGAACCATACCCCGGCCAAAACACAAAAAAACAAAAAAAACATAACATAGAATGCCCTCCCAAATCACACCCTGACCAAACCAAAATAAAGACATAAAAAGGCTCTCTCAGGTCAGGGCGTGACATTATGAACACTGGAAACCATATATCCTGAGGCTGCTTTTATTGTAGCTGGGGATTTTAACAAAGCAAATTGGAGTAAAACACTGCCGATGTTCTACCAACACATTGACTACTCGCACTGGGAAAACACTCGACCACTGCTCTCTTCCTGGATGCCTACAAGGCCCTCCCCCACCCTCCCTTCGGCCAATCAGATCACAACTCCATTTTGCTCCTCCCGTCCTATAGGCAGAGACTCAAACAGGAAACCGGAAGTACTCCTGCAAATGTCTATTCAACGCTGGTCTGACCAATCGGAATCCATGCATCAAGATTGTTTTGATCACGTGTATTGGGATATGTTCTGGTAGCCTCGGATAATAACATTGATGTATACACAGACACGGTGACTGAGTTCATCAGGAAGTGTATAGGGGATGTTGTTCCCACTGTGACTATTAAAACCTACCCAAACCAGAAACATGGGCAGATGGCAGCATTTGCACTAAATTGAAAGCACGAACCACCGCATGGCAAGGTGACTGGGAATATGGTAGAATAGAAACAGTGTAGTTATTCCCTCCGTAAGGCAAGAAAACAGACCAAACATCAGTACAGAGACGAAGTTGTCGGTCTAAGGACAAAGTGGAGTCGCAATTTAACGTCTCAAACACCAGACGTATGTGGCCTATCTACAGATAATCACGGACTACAAAGGTAAAACCAGCCACGTCGCTAAACACCTTCCTCGCCCGCTTTGAGGCTAACACAGTGACATTGACACGGCCTGCTTCCAAGGACTGTGGGCTCTCGTTCTCCGTGGCCGATGTGAGTAAGATATTTAAGCGCGTTAACCCTCGCAAGGCTGCCTGGCCCAGATGGCATCCCTAGCAAGATTTTCCGAGCATGCGCAGACAAACTTACTGGAGTGTTTTCGGACATATTTAAACTCTCCCCATTCCAGTCCGCTGTTTCGCACTTGCTTCCAGCATTGTTCCTGTACCCAAGAAAGCAAAGGTAACTGAACTAAATTACTATAAACCCGTAGCACTCACTTCTGTCATCATAAAGTGCTTTGAGAGGCTAGTTAAGGATTATATTACCTCTACCTTACCTGACACCCTAGACCCAGTCCAATTTGCATACCGCCCCAATAGATACAGATGATGCACACACATACACAGATGATGCAATTGCCTATGCCCTACACACTGCCCTATCCCATCTGGACAAGAGGAATACCTATGTAAGAATGTTGTTCATTGTCTATAGCTCAGGCTTCAATGCCATAGTACCCTCCAAGCTCATCATCAAGCTCGGGGCCCTGGGTCTGAACCCCGCCCTGTGCAACTGGGTCCTGGACTTCCTGACAGGCTGCCCCCAGGTGGTGAAGGTAGGAAACAACACCTCCACTTCACTGATCATCAACACTGGGGCCCCACAAGGGTGTGTGCTCAGCCCCCTCCCGTACTTCCTTTCAACCTTCCTTTCAACTATGACTGCGTGACCACGCATGGCTCCAACTCAATCATCAAGTTTGCAGACGACACAACCATAGTAGGCCTGATTACCAACAATGACGAGACGGCCTACAGGGAGGAGGTGAGGCCCCTGGTGGAGTGGTGCCAGGGAAATAACCTCTCCCCCAACGTCAACAAAACGAAGAAGCTGATCGTGGACTACAGGAGACAACACAGGGAGCACGCCCCCCATCCACATCGACAGGACCACAGTGGAGAAGGTGGAAAGCTTCAAGTTCCTCGGCATTCACATAACTGACAATCTGAAATGGTCCACACACACAGACAGTGTGGTGAAGAAGGTGCCTCAGGAGGCTAATGAAATTTGATTTGGCACCCAAGACCCTCACAAACTTTTCCAGATGCACAATTGAGAGCATCCTGTCGGGCTGTATCACCGTTTGGTGCGGCAATTGCGCCGCCCGCAACCGCAGGGCTCTCCAGAGGGTAGTGAGGTCTGCTCTCCAGAACACCTACAGCACCCGATGTCACAGGAAGGCCAAAAAGATCATCAACGACACCAACCACCCGAGCCACTGCCTGTTCATCCCGCTACAATCCAGAAGGTGAGGTCAGTACAGGTGTATCAAAGCTGTATGGTCAATTAGGAATTACATGCTTCCGTTTTCTCCTTTCAAGACATTACTAAACCCAGGGATATACTGGTAAATGTGTTATTCACTATCACTTCACCCTCTTTATATGCTGAGTACTTCTAGGCCCATATTTACAACATTAACAATGTCTACACTGTATTTCTAATCAATCTTGTGTTATTTTAATGGACAAAAGAAATGTGCTTTTCTTTCCAAAACCAGGACATTTCTAAGTGACCCCAAACTTTTGAACGGTAGTGTATATTGCAAACACTTGTGAATTACTGAGGTTAACACATTGATATGCCTGAAAGAAAGTGTTGAATTAACAAGAAGCTCAAGACTTTCCCCACTACCGGCCATATCCTGACCTTTAAAATGTATTTATTTAAAAAGTTTACCCCCTTTTTCCTGGTATCCAATTGTTAGTAGTTACTATCTTGTCTCATCGCTACAACTCCCGTACGGGCTCGGGAGAGACGAAGGTCGAAAGCCATGCTTCCTCCGAAACACAACCCAACCAAGCCGCACTGCTTCTTAACACAGCGCGCATCCAACCCGGAAGCCAGCCGCTCCAATGTGTCGGAGGAAACACCATGCACCTGGCAACCTGGTTAGCGTGCACTGCACCTGGCCCGCCACAGGAGTCACTAGTGCGCGATGAGACAAGGATATCCCTACCGGCCAAACCCTCCCTAACCCGGACGACGCTAGGCCAATTGTGTGTCGCCCCACGGACCTCCCTGTCGCGTTCGGCTGCGACAGAGCCTGGGCGCGAACCTAGAGTCTCTGGTGGCACAGCTAGCACTGCGATGCAGACACTCTTATCCAGAGCGACTTCATACATTTTCATACTTTTTTTCGTACTGGTCCCCCGTGGGAATCGAACCCACAACGTTGGCATTGCAAGCCCCATACTCTACCAACTAAGCCACACGTACTGTTAAATTCAACATTTACTGAACTGTTACTTCTATTGGAACAGCAGCCAACTGTCATGACTATCACCCCTATCTGAAAACATGAATCTAGCCCACTGTAAAGCCCTCCTATCTGAAAACATACATCTAGCCCACTGTAAAGCCCTCCTAAGCCATTCAAAGTACATATACAAAACACATGTGAACAGGTCCCCTATCAAATAGCCAGTATTCCATCTTAACAGTCCCCTATCAAATAGCCAGTATTCCATCTTAACAGTCCCCTATCAAATAGCCAGTATTCCATCTTAACAGTCCCCTATCAAATAGCCAGTATTCCATCTTAACAGTCCCCTATCAAATAGCCAGTATTCCATCTTAACAGTCCCCTATCAAATAGCCAGTATTACATCTTAACAGTCCCCTATCAAATAGCCAGTATTCCATCTTAACAGTCCCCTATCAAATAGCCAGTATTCCATCTTAACAGTCCCCTATCAAATAGCCAGTATTACATCTTAACAGTCCCTATCAAATAGCCAGTATTACATCTTAACAGTCCCCTATCAAATAGCCAGTATTCCACCTTAACAGTCCCTATCAAATAGCCAGTATTCCACCTTAACAGTCCCTATCAAATAGCCAGTATTCCATCTTAACAGTCCCTATCAAATAGCCAGTATTCCATCTTAACAGTCCCTATCAAATAGCCTGTATTACAGTACCAGTTTGGCATCTCCACGTACCATGAATAAGTTACCTATTATTATCGGAGGTGGGGTGTGCCCATTCTTAATGTTCCTGTTTTGCCTTGCTATGGAGATCATTAAAAACAAATAGGGTTATCAGCCCTCATCGTGACAACACCTTTACTGAAAATATACCAGAGCTGATAAAAGAAACCGTGTGTAGGAACGCCGATGCCCCGATGTGAGGAATTCTGCAAAGTGTTTCCCTGCAAATGTTTTTAGTACCTGTCCTTTCTTTCAGACCGGGGACTTTCCCCTTCTTATATTGCTAATGGGATTTCTCTTAAGTGTTGTCCAGCGATTGGAAAGGACCCTCTTGTGTAACGCCACTGTCAATGGAAATATGCATGAACAACTACAATGGCATACAACCCCTATCGATCACATTGAGATCATTTACTGCTTTTGTTTAGCTTGTCCTGTGCGTTAGCTCTGAGCTCAGCGTCTTCAAGAGGCTATTGTGTTAGTATCGAGTAACATCCTCAATATACTATCAATTTATTACCACTTCAATTTTTTGCCTTTGGTACCAAGTCTATTTCACATTCTCCATATCTGGCAGGTTGTGCTCTTGAACACTTTTTTAATGCATTACAATGAGATTAAACTATGCAGAGAATTTGGCGTGTCTCAATTCCAGAAACCTGGAAGTTAAACTATGAGCTAAATCCATTGGCGTGTAGATGGAACTACAGTATGTCCACACGAGAGAGGGAGAGGGAGAGGGAGAGGAAGCGAGAGGGAGAGGAAGCTGTTACGGTGAGTGAATGAGGACCCAAAAGCGAATTAACTTAAACAGAGCTTCTTTAATAACCAAACATAGGTAGGCTCAGATAGACCGGCAGATTCCGACAGGACAGGACAAGGTTACAGCAAACATGACGATAGTCTGGTTCAGGCATGAAACACAACAAACAAGAATCCGACAAAGACAGGAGCAGAAACAGAGAGAGATATAGGGACCTAATCAGAGGGAAAAAGGGAACAGGTGGGAAACGGGGTGAATGGGTAGTTAGGAGGAGACAAGGAACAGCTGGGGGAAAGCGGGGGAGAAAAGGTAACCTAATACGACCAGCAGAGGGAGACAGGGTGAAAGGAAAGGACAGAAAGACACAACATGACAATACATGACAGTACCCCCCCACTCACCGAGCTCCTCCTGGCGCACTCGAGGAGGAAACCTGGCGGCAACGGAGGAAATCCTCGATCAGCGCACGGTCCAGCACGTCCCGAGAGGGAACCCAACTCCTCTCCTCAGGACCGTACCCCTCCCAATCTACGAGGTACTGGTGACCACGGCCCCGAGGACGCATGTCCAAAATCCTGCGGACCCTGTAGATGGGTGCGCCCTCGACAAGGATGGGGGGGGGGGGGGGGGGGGGACGAGCGGGGGCGCGAAGAACGGGCTTGATACAGGAGACATGGAAGACCGGGTGGACGCGACGAAGGTATCGCGGAAGAAGAAGTCGAACTGCGACAGGATTAATGACCCGAGAAATACGGAACGGACCAATGAACCGCGGGGTCAACTTGCGAGAAGCCGTCTTAAGGGGAAGGTTCTGAGTGGAGAGCCAAACTCTCTGACCGCGACAATATCTAGGACTCTTAGTTCTACGCTTATTAGCAGCCCTCACAGTCTGCGTCCTATAACGGCAAAGTGCAGACCTGACCCTCTTCCAGGTGCGCTCGCAACGTTGGACAAAAGCCTGAGCGGAGGGGACGCTGGACTCGGCGAACTGAGATGAGAACAGCGGAGGCTGGTACCCGAGGCTACTCTGAAAAGGAGATAGCCCGGTCGCAGACGAAGGAAGCGAGTTGTGGGCGTATTCTGCCCAGGGGAGCTGTTCTGACCAAGACGCAGGGTTGCGAAAAGAAAGACTGCGTAAGATGCGACCAATAGTCTGATTGGCCCGTTCTGCTTGACCGTTAGACTGGGGGTGAAAGCCGGAAGAGAGACTGACGGAAGCCCCAATCAAACGGCAAAACTCCCTCCAAAATTGAGACGTGAATTGCGGACCTCTGTCCGAAACGACGTCTGACGGAAGGCCATGAATTCTGAAAACATTCTCGATGATGATTTGTGCCGTCTCTTTAGCAGAAGGAAGCTTAGCAAGGGGAATGAAATGAGCCGCCTTAGAGAACCTATCGACAACCGTAAGAATAACAGTCTTCCCCGCTGACGAAGGCAGTCCGGTGACAAAATCTAAGGCGATGTGAGACCACGGTCGAGAGGGAATGGGAAGCGGCCTGAGACGGCCGGCAGGAGGAGAGTTACCGGACTTAGTCTGCGCGCAGACCGAACAAGCAGCCACGAAACGACGCGTGTCATGCTCCCGGGTGGGCCACCAAAAACGCTGGCGAATGGAAGCAAGCGTACCCCGAACGCCAGGGTGGCCGGCTAACTTGGCAGAGTGAGCCCACTGAAGAACGGCCAGACGAGTAGGAACGGGAACGAAAAGAAGGTTCCTAGGACAAGCGCGCGGCGACGGAGTGTGAGTGAGCGCTTGCTTTACCTGCCTCTCAATTCCCCAGACAGTCAACCCGACAACACGCCCCTCAGGGAGAATCCCCTCGGGGTCAGTGGAGGCTACTGAAGAACTGAAGAGACGAGATAAAGCATCAGGCTTGGTGTTCTTAGAGCCCGGACGATAAGAAATCACGAACTCGAAACGAGCGAAAAACAGCGCCCAACGCGCCTGACGCGCATTAAGTCGTTTGGCAGAACGGATGTACTCAAGGTTCCTATGGTCAGTCCAAACGACAAAAGGAACGGTCGCGCCCTCCAACCACTGTCGCCATTCGCCTAGGGCTAACCGGATGGCGAGCAGTTCGCGGTTTCCCACATCATAGTTACGTTCCGACGGCGACAGGCGATGAGAAAAATACGCGCATGGGTGGACCTTGTCGTCAGAGAGGGAGCGCTGAGAAAGAATGGCTCCCACGCCCACCTCTGACGCGTCAACCTCGACAACGAACTGTCTAGAGACGTCAGGTGTAACAAGGATAGGAGCGGATGTAAAACGATTCTTGAGGAGATCAAAAGCTCCCTGGGCGGAAACGGACCACTTAAAGCACGTCTTGACAGAAGTAAGGGCTGTGAGAGGAGCTGCCACCTGACCGAAATTACGGATGAAACGACGATAGAAGTTCGCGAAGCCGAGAAAGCGCTGCAGCTCGATGCGTGACTTAGGGGCGGGCCAATCAATGACAGCTTGGACCTTAGCGGGATCCATCTTAATGCCTTCAGCGGAAATAACAGAACCGAGAAATGTGACGGAGGAGGCATGAAAAGTGCACTTCTCAGCCTTCACAAAAAGACAATTCTCTAAAAGGCGCTGGAGGACACGTCGAACGTGCTGAACATGAATCTGGAGTGACGGTGAAAAAATCAGGATATCGTCAAGGTAAACGAAAACAAAGATGTTCAGCATGTCTCTCAGGACATCATTGACTAATGCCTGAAAGACAGCTGGAGCGTTAGCGAGGCCGAAAGGAAGAACCCGGTATTCAAAGTGCCCTAACGGAGTGTTAAACGCCGTCTTCCACTCGTCCCCCTCCCTGATGCGCACGAGATGGTAAGCGTTACGAAGGTCCAACTTAGTGAAAAACCTGGCTCCCTGCAGGATCTCGAAGGCTGAAGACATAAGAGGAAGCGGATAACGATTCTTCACTGTTATGTCATTCAGCCCTCGATAATCTATGCAGGGGCGCAGAGACCCGTCCTTCTTCTTGACAAAAAAAAACCCCGCTCCGGCGGGAGAGGAGGAGGGGACTATGGTACCGGCGTCAAGAGCTACAGACAAATAATCCTCGAGAGCCTTACGTTCGGGAGCCGACAGAGAGTATAGTCTACCCCGGGGGGGAGTGGTTCCCGGAAGGAGATCAATACTACAATCATACGACCGGTGTGGAGGAAGAGAGGTGGCCCTGGACCGACTGAACACCGTGCGCAGATCGTGATATTCCTCCGGCACCCCTGTCAAATCACCAGGCTCCTCCTGTGAAGAAGAGACAGAGGAAACAGGAAGGATAGCAGACATTAAACATTTCACATGACAAGAGACGTTCCAGGAGAGGATAGAATTACTAGACCAATTAATGGAAGGATTATGACAAACTAGCCAGGGATGGCCCAAAACAACAGGTGTAAAAGGTGAACGAAAAATTAAAAAAGAAATGGTTTCGCTATGATTACCAGAAACAGTGAGGGTTAAAGGTAGCGTCTCACGCTGAATCCTGGGGAGAGGACTACCATCCAGGGCGAACAAGGCCGTGGACTCCCTTAACTGTCTGAGAGGAATGTCATGTTCCCGAGCCCAGGTCTCGTCCATAAAACAGCCCTCCGCCCCAGAGTCTATTAAGGCACTGCAGGAAGCTGACGAACCGGTCCAGCGTAGATGGACCGACAAGGTAGTGCAGGATCTTGAAGGAGAGACAGGAGTAGTAGCGCTCACCAGTAGCCCTCCGCTTACTGATGAGCTCTGGCTTTTACTGGACATGAAGTGACAAAATGACCAGCAGAACCGCAATAGAGACAGAGGCGGTTGGTGATTCTCCGTTCCCTCTCCTTAGTCGAGATGCGGATACCTCCCAGCTGCATAGGCTCAGCTCCCGAGCCGGCAGAGGAAGATGGTAGTGATGCGGAGAGGGGGGCAACGGAGAGCGCGAGCTCCTTTCCACGAGCTCGGTGACGAAGATCAACCCGTCGCTCAATGCGAATAGCGAGTTCAATCAAGGAATCCACGCTGGAAGGAACCTCCCGGGAGAGAATCTCATCCTTTACCTCTGCGCGGAGACCCTCCAGAAGACGAGCGAGCAAGGCCGGCTCGTTCCAGCCACTGGAGGCAGCAAGAGTGCGAAACTCAATAGAGTAGTCAGTTATGGATCGATTGCCTTGACATAGGGAAGACAGGGCCCTGGAAGCCTCCTCCCCAAAAACAGATCGATCAAAAACCCGTATCATCTCCTCCTTAAAGTCCTGATACTGGTTAGTACACTCAGCCCTTGCCTCCCAGATTGCCGTGCCCCACTCACGAGCCCGTCCAGTAAGGAGAGATATGACGTAGGCGACACGAGCAGTGCTCCTGGCGTAAGTGTTGGGCTGGAGAGAAAACACAATATCACACTGGGTGAGGAACGAGCGGCATTCAGTGGGCTCCCCAGAGTAACACGGCGGGTTATTGATTCTGGGCTCCGGAGATTCGAAAGCCCTGGAAGTGGCCGGTGGATCGAGGCGGAGATGGTGAACCTGTTCTGTGAGGTTGGAGACTTGGGTGGCCAGGGTCTCAACGGCATGTCGAGCAGCAGACAATTCCTGCTCGTGTCTGCCTAGCATCGCTCCCTGGATCTCGACGGCTGAGTGGAGAGGATCCGAAGTCGCTGGGTCCATTCTTGGTCGGATTCTTCTGTTACGGTGAGTGAATGAGGACCCAAAAGCGAATTAATAACCAAACATAGGTAGGCTCAGATAGACCGGCAGATTCCGACAGGACAGGACAAGGTTACAGCAAACATGACGATAGTCTGGTTCAGGCATGAAACACAACAAACAAGAATCCGACAAAGACAGGAGCAGAAACAGAGAGAGATATAGGGACCTAATCAGAGGGAAAAAGGGAACAGGTGGGAAACGGGGTGAATGGGTAGTTAGGAGGAGACAAGGAACAGCTGGGGGAAAGCGGGGGAGAAAAGGTAACCTAATACGACCAGCAGAGGGAGACAGGGTGAAAGGAAAGGACAGAAAGACACAACATGACAATACATGACAGAAGCGAGAGGGAGAGGAAGCGAGAGGGAGAGGGAGAGGAAGCGAGAGGGAGAGGAAGAGGAAGGGAGAGGGAGAGGGAGAGGAAGCGAGAGGGAGATAATCACTGTTGGTGGTAAGCAGCTGGTCCAGTCTAACCAGATATGAATCACTGTTGGTGGTAAGGAGCTGGTCCAGTCTGACCAGAGATGAATCCCTGTTGGTGGTAAGGAGCTGGTCCAGTCTAACCAGAGATGAATCACTGTTGGTGGTAAGGAGCTGGTCCGGTCTAACCAGAGATTGATCCCTGTTGGTGGTAAGGAGCTGGTCCGGTCTAACCAGAGATTGATCCCTGTTGGTGGTAAGCAGCTGGTCCGGTCTAACCAGAGATTAATCACTGTTGGTGGTAAGGAGCTGGTCCAGTCTAACCAGAGATTGATCCCTTTCGGTGGTAAGCAGCTGGTCCGGTCTAACCAGAGATTAATCACTGTTGGTGGTAAGGATCTGGTCCAGTCTAACCAGAGATGAATCACTGTTGGTGGTAAGCAGCTGGTCCAGTCTAACCAGAGATGAATCACTGTTGGTGGTAAGGAGCTGGTCCGGTCTAACCAGAGATGAATCACTGTTGGTGGTAAGCAGCTGGTCCGGTCTTACCAGAGATGAATCACTGTTGGTGGTAAGCAGCTGGTCCGGTCTAACCAGAGATGAATCACTGTTGGTGGTAAGCAGCTGGTCCGGTCTAACCAGAGATTAATCACTGTTGGTGGTAAGCAGCTGGTCCGGTCTAACCAGAGATGAATCACTGTTGGTGGTAAGCAGCTGGTCCGGTCTAACCAGAGATTAATCACTGTTGGTGGTAAGCAGCTGGTCCGGTCTTACCAGAGATGAATCCCTGTTGGTGGTAAGCAGCTGGTCCGGTCTAACCAGAGATTAATCACTGTTGGTGGTAAGCAGCTGGTCCAGTCTAACCAGAGATTGATCCCTGTTGGTGGTAAGCAGCTGGTCCGGTCTAACCAGAGATGAATCACTGTTGGTGGTAAGGAGCTGGTCCGGTCTAACCAGAGATGAATCACTGTTGGTGGTAAGGAGCTGGTCCGGTCTAACCAGAGATGAATCATTGTTGGTGGTAAGGAGCTGGTCCGGTCTAACCAGAGATTAATCCCTGTTGGTGGTAAGGAGCTGGTTCGGTCTAACCAGAGATGAATCCCTGTTGGTGGTAAGGAGCTGGTCCGGTCTAACCAGAGATGAATCACTGTTGGTGGTAAGCAGCTGGTCCGGTCTAACCAGAGATGAATCACTGTTGGTGGTAAGGAGCTGGTCCGGTCTAACCAGAGATTGATCCCTGTTGGTGGTAAGGAGCTGGTCCGGTCTAACCAGAGATTGATCCCTGTTGGTGGTAAGGAGCTGGTCCGGTCTAACCAGAGATTGATCCCTGTTGGTGGTAAGCAGCTGGTCCGGTCTAACTAGAGATGAATCACTGTTGGTGGTAAGGAGCTGGTCCAGTCTAACCAGAGATGAATCACTGTTGGTGGTAAGGAGCTGGTCCAGTCTAACCAGAGATGAATCACTGTTGGTGGTAAGGAGCTGGTCCGGTCTAACCAGAGATGAATCACTGTTGGTGGTAAGGAGCTGGTCCGGTCTAACCAGATATGAATCACTGTTGGTGGTAAGGAGCTGGTCCAGTCTAACCAGAGATGAATCACTGTTGGTGGTAAGGAGCTGGTCCAGTCTAACCAGAGATGAATCACTGTTGGTGGTAAGGAGCTGGTCCGGTCTAACCAGAGATGAATCACTGTTGGTGGTAAGCAGCTGGTCCGGTCTAACCAGAGATGAATCACTGTTGGTGGTAAGCAGCTGGTCCGGTTTTACCAGAGATGAATCACTGTTGGTGGTAAGCAGCTGGTCCGGTCTAACCAGAGATGAATCACTGTTGGTGATAAGGAGCTGGTCCGGTCTAACCAGAGATTAATCACTGTTGGTGGTAAGCAGCTGGTCCAGTCTAACCAGAGATGAATCTGAAACATGCATTCCTGGACTTCCTCTCTGTTGGCAGAGTGCTGTGCTGGGCTGCTGTGGCTGTGTTATTTGTCGAAATTGAGTTATTGACATAGTCTTGTTCTGTTTCATGTTCTCTACGTAAATAGTAGTATAAATATCCCAACTCTTGTTAAGTTCAAAATAATACAATATAAAATTAGCTCACACCATTAAAACCAATGAAAGGCAATTATCTCAGAATTATCATTTTGCAGATAAAAACTTACAGTCCCCAAGCTCTCAAAATGTCTGTGTTATTGGGCTGGGAATAGAGAGAGACAAGTTGGGTAGAGACAGGGCTGGTAGAGACAGGGCTGTGTTATTGGGCTGGGGATAGAGAGAGACAGGGCTGGTAGAGACAGGGCTGTGTTATTGGGCTGACGATGGAGAGAGACAGGGCTGTGTTATTGGGTTGACGATAGAGAGACAGGGCTGGTAGAGACAGGGCTGTGTTATTGGGCTGGGGATAGGGAGAGACAGGACTGATAGAGACAAGGCTGTGTTATTGGGCTGGGGATAGAGAGAGACAGGGCTGGTAGAGACAGGGCTGTGTTATTGGGCTGGGGATAGAGAGAGACAGGGCTGGTAGAGACAGGGCTGTGTTTTTGGGCTGACGATAGAGAGAGACAGGGCTGGTAGAGAAAGGGCTGTGTTATTGGGCTGGGGATAGAGAGAGACAGGGCTGGTAGAGACAGGGCTGTGTTATTGGACTGACGATAGAGAGAGACAGGGCTGTGGTATTGGGCTGACGATAGAGAGAGACAGGGCTGGTAGAGACAGGGCTGTGTTATTGGGCTGAGGATAGAGAGAGACAGGGCTGTGTTATTGGGCTGGGGATGGAGAGAGACAGGGCTGGTAGAGACAGGGCTGTGTTATTGGGCTGGGGATAGAGAGAGACAGGGCTGGTAGAGACAGGGCTGTGTTTTTGGGCTGACGATAGAGAGAGACAGGGCTGGTAGAGAAAGGGCTGTGTTATTGGGCTGGGGATAGAGAGAGACAGGGCTGGTAGAGACAGGGCTGGTAGAGACAGGGCTGTGTTATTGGACTGACGATAGAGAGAGACAGGGCTGTGTTATTGGGCTGACGATAGAGAGAGACAGGGCTGGTAGAGACAGGGCTGTGTTATTGGGCTGAGGATAGAGAGAGAAAGGGCTGTGTTATTGGGGATAGGGAGAGACAGGGCTGGTAGAGACAAGGCTGTTTTATTGGTCTGGGGATAGAGAGAGACAGGGTTGGTCTTGGTCAAAGGTAGTGCCCTATATAGGGAATAGGGTTCTATTTGGGAAGCAGCCAGAGTAGAGGGGCTCAGAGAGAGACCTAGCTACCTCTTGGAGACGTGTGCCTCTCTCTGCCCAGACCTAAGTGGGAGAGATGGCGCTCAGTATTTACTCAGGTGGAATAATACACAGTCAAGCTGGCCAGTTGTGTAGTGATAAAACAAAGACTATTCCAAAGAATGTGCTCCATGTGTTCCTGCGTGAGCGTAAGCTGATTTCTCAGATCGAGTGGCGTAGGCTTTGACCAGAAAACCTATTTGCTCACTCATGCTTTCAAGAAGCTCTTCCGCAACCACACTGCATGTTTGTTTTTCATGCTCAATATGTACGCTAGCAAACTTTTATAAACATTCCCAGCTATCTGGTTTATACAGAACCCTGAATATGATCCTTCAGTACAGAATTCAGTCAGGTAAAGTATTCTTCACAAGTGATTATAGGCCTCCAAGTTGTTTCCGAATACTTCAAAAAAAGTTAGTTGAAACAACTCATCAATTGTGCGTTGAGAAATACCTTCCGGAGGTAGGTAATGTAAAATTACTTGGAATCAGGTCACTGGACCCTGACCTGACCACCGACCAGGCCTCCCCACTGACCTGGCCTCCCCAAAGCCCAGCATTGCTGTTGGGCAAACATTTGATTTAAGACTCCGTCAAAAGTGATTTCATGAGATCCATTTCTCCAGGTTGCATACCTCAAATAGCTAACACACACCCTGCTCAAATACATCGCTTTGTTTTGATAGCAGCAAGCTGGAAATACGGGCCTGACATGGACAAAAACAAAAAGTCCTGGAGGGAGAGAACCGTCTAATTATTAAACGGAGGGAGAAATCAGCGGAGCTGCCTGGGTCTGTTGACACTAGTGGTATTTTGCTCTTGGTGCGATTCCACCTGCATCATTTGCTGACACAACGCATCTGCCAAACTCCAGCAACACGGTGGTCCAGTTTAGTTTACATTTCACAATATCAATTAAGTACCTCTGCTTGCTTTTCCCCCTCCTTGGCTGGCTGAGTTTTGTGGCAAAACAGGTCTTTCAGACTTCAGTTTTAAGTATCTATCCAGTGTTTCAAGATTTCTATGAAATGTGACCTATAATTAATTTAATTAATTACAATATGAGTGAAATCGTTTTCCTTCCAAAATATGGTAATTAAGTATGTTAAAAAAAAAACACCTTTCTGTGTTTGAACGATGTGGGCGTACCCCAACAACAGAACGATGTGGGCGTACCCCAACAACAGAACGATGTGGGCGTATATACCGGTCCTGAAAAATATTCATGATGATAGATCGCTGATTGGCCAACTGAGCCAACATGACGTCATGTTCTATGAGGAAATAGAAAGCGTTTTTGAAACGGCCTGTTTGAGATACAATTTTTAGGTGGGTTTTTTGTAGTGCATTTTCTCCAATTGATGCTTTGGCCAGATATGAGTACAGGACGATTCAACAACATTATATGGGTATGAGTTAGCAGAATACAAAACTTTTAAAAGTGAGTTTTTTTACTAAACAGGTCATCACTCATATAGTTCCACTATGAGTTTAATTTCAGTTATTCTCTCCAGCATCACTTTCAAATCTAGCTCCAAAGATGACAGATATCAATTGGGGATTTATTTTCTGGTACCAGACTCATCACCTCTCCACGAAAACAAACAGACATAAAACACTCAAGTAACTTGGTGCAAAGAAGGACTGGCAAGTCACACCTTGTCTTGTCTCAGAACGGCTGTGTGTGCTTCAAAAGGACGACCAGTTTCCCATTGACGTGAGCCTACCAGACGAGCTAAATGCCTTCTATGCCTGCTTCGAGGCAAGCAACACTGAACAAGAGATCCAGAAGACTGTGTGAAATGGAGCTGGAGGGAATAGCCGCTGTTTTACTGGCTTCTGAACAGGGGTTCTATTTTCGGAACTATTTTGTTTTTACATATTTCAACCAATGATCAAAAAAGAGCTTCTGGCCAAAAAAAGAGCTTCTGGCCATCAGAACAGCTATCTTGATTTAGATGAGGACTTCAATGACTATGAATCGAAGGACATATTGATTATCCTAGACCAGGCCCCAATCCCCGACACTCAGAGAGGGAAGAGGCTGTGCTATTAGAGGCCTGATTGCGGGATACCTGACGAGACTAAGTCAGAGAGTGGATAAACCTCCTCTACTCTCCATTCTATTGGCGAACGTGCAATCACTGGAGATTAAACTGGACAAAATGGTCTACAGCTGATCATGAGGTATTCTAACTCATGCGAGCAAAACCTCGAGACTTCCTTAATATTATAGATCCTGCACCAGCTGTTGTTAACAAAGAGACAAAGAGGTTTTTCTATACATCGGCAGGACAAAACGGCAGTGTCAGAGAATCTCAGGGGAGGGGGTGTGTCTCTTTATTAACAACAGCTGGTGCGCAATCTTTAATATTATGAAAGTCTCAAGGTTCTGCTCGCCTGTAGGCCATTCTGTTTACCAAGAGGGTGTTAATCAATATTTATCGTAGCTGTCTATTTACCACGCACAAACTGGCACTAAGAACACACTCAACGAGCTGTATAGGGCCATGAGCAAACAAGAAAGTACTCACCCAGAGGCAACGTTCCTAGTGGCAGGTGATTTTAATGCACAAAAACTGAAATCCGTTTGACCTCATTTCTACCAGCATATCACCTGTTCAACTAGAGGTGAAAAAAACTCTTGATCACCTTTACTCCACACACAGAAAGGCCTACAAATCTCTACCTCACCTTCCATTTGGCTAATATGACCATAACTCTATCCTCTTGATTCTTGCTTACAAGTAAAAACTCAAACAGGAAGTACCAGTGACTAGCTCAATATGGAAGTAGTCAGAAGAAGCTACAGGACTATTAGCACAGACTGGAAAATGTTCCGGGATTAATCTGATGGCATTGAGGAATTTACATCAGTCACCGGCTTCATTAATAAGTGTGTCGACGACGTTGCCCCAACATACATCCCAACCAGAAGCCATAGATTACAGGCAACATCTACACTGAGCTAAAGGCCAGAGCTAACACTAATCCGGAAGCTTATAAAAAATCCTGTCAAGTCCTCCAATGAACCATCAAACAGGCAAATCGTCAATACAGGACCAAGATCAAATCCTACTACATTGGCTCTGACGCTCGTCGGATATGGCAGGGCTTGCAAACTATCATGGGTTACAAAGGGAAACCCTGTAGCGAGCTGTCCAGTGATGCAAAGTAACCAGACGAGCTAAATACCTTCTAGTCTCGCTTCGAGGCAAACAACACTGAGCCATGCATGAGAGATCCAGTTGTTCTGGGCGACCGTGTGATCATGCTCTCTGTAGCGTGAGTAAGACCAATAAACAGGTTAACATTCACAAGGCCGCAGAGCCAGACATATTACCGGGACATGTACTCCGAGCATGCGCTGACCAACTGGCAAGTGTCTTTACTGACATTGTAAACATCTCCCTGATCCAGTCTGTAATACCTACATGTTTCAAGCAGACCACCATTGTCCCTGTGCCTAAGAACACCAAGGTAAGTTGTCTAAATGACTACCGCCCCGTAGCACTCACATCTGAAGCCATGAAATGCTTTGAAAGGCTGGTCAAACACCCACGACTGCATGGCCAAGCACAACGCCAACACCATCATTGTTTGCCAACAACACAACAGTGGTAGGCCTGATCACCGATGACAATGAGACAGCCTATAGGGAGGAGGTCAGAGACCTGGCAGTGTAGTGCCAAGACAACAACCTCTCCTTCAATGTCAGCAAGTGAAAGGAGCTGACCGTGGACTACAGGAAATGGAGGGCCGAGCACGCCCCCATCTACATCGACAGGGCTGCAGTGGAGCAGGTCAAGAGTTTTATGTTCCTCAGTCTCCACTTCACTGAGGACCTATAATGGTCCAAACACACCAACACAGTCTTAAAGAGGGCAAGACCATGCCTCTTCCCCCTCAGGAGGCTGAAAAGATTTGGCATGGGCCCTCAGATCCTCAAAAAGTTTGACAGCTGCACCATTGAGAGCATCTTGACTGGCGGCATCACTCGCTTGATATGGCAACTACTTGGCATCTGACCGCAAAGGCACTACAGAGGGTAATGTGTACGGCCCAGTACATCACTGGGGCCGAGTTACCTGTTATCCAGATCTTCTATACCAGGCAGTGTCAGAGGAAGGGCCTAAAAATGGTCAAATACTCCAGCCACCCAAGTCACAGACTGTTCTCTATGACCCCCCCAGCTTCTTCCACCAGGCACGAAGACTACTAAATAGTTAGTCCGGGTAGCTATTGGTTAACTATTTAACTATCTGCATTGACCCTCTTTCCACTAACTCTTTTGACTCATCACATACGCTGCTGCTACTGTTTATTATCTATCCTGTTGCCTAGTCACATTATCTATACCTATATATACATATCTACCTCAATTACCTCGTACCCCTGCATATCGACTCAGTACTGGTACTCAGTGTATATAGCCAAGATATTGTTACTCATTGTGTATTTATTCCTTGTGTTTTAGTTTGGATATATTTTTCTCTCTGCATTGTGGGGAAGGCCAGTAAGTTAGCATTTAACTCTTAGTACACACCTGTTGTTTATGAAGCATTTCACTGTTAGGCTACACCTGTTGTTTACCAAGCATTTCCCTGTTAGTCTACACCTGTTGTTTACCAAGCATTTCCCTGTTAGTCTACACCTGTTGTTTACCAAGCATATCCCTGTTAGTCTACACCTGTTGTTTACGAAGCATGTGACAAACACAATTTGATTTCATTGATTTAAATAGAATTCACTTCTTTGCCTCCACATAAAATACAAAAAAAGGCTGCTCCCCAGCATGGCAGGTTCTTGTGAGAGACTGAGCAAGGAGCCGCTCGGTACTCTTCGACTACAGAGGAAAACACAGAGCTGCTCCCCAGCATGGCAGGTTAAATGGTTCCATAAGCGTAGAAGCACATGGGCCATGTGTCATCCTGACAAATGATGACTGTAGGAGCACATGGGCCATGTGTCATCCTGACAAATGATGACTGTAGGAGCACATGGGCCATGTGTCATCCTGACAAATGATGACTGTAGGAGGGAGGGAGTCTGAAGAATAACAACATCATGGCTGCATCCCAAACGGTACCCTATTCCCTATCTAGTGCACTACATTTGACCAGAGCCCCATAATGTAGCACACTAAATAGGGACTAGGGGACCATTTGAGAGGTAAGCCGTGATGTCCACCTTCCAACGGCCCGGCTTGCCTTGGCAGATAAGCAGGCTCTGAAGCACTCAAGACTATTAAGTGGCTCCAGATGAAAGGAATGGAGGTAAATGACGTTTGATGGCAGCCAGGATGGATGACCTCAACCTCAGCAGCATCCCAGGTCTGGGGTATCTACTGTACCAACCCCAGCAGCATCCCAGGTCTGGGGTATCCACTGTACCAACCTCAGCAGCATCCCAGGTCTGGGGTATCCACTGTACCAACCTCAGCAGCATCCCAGGTCTGGGGTATCTACTGTACCAACCCCAGCAGCATCCCAGGTCTGGGGTATCTACTGTACCAACCCCAGCAGCATCCCAGGTCTGGGGTATCTACTGTACCAACCCCAGCAGCATCCCAGGTCTGGGGTATCTACTGTACCAACCCCAGCAGCATCCCAGGTCTGGGGTATCTACTGTACCAACCTCTGCAGCATCCCAGGTCTGGGGTATCTACTGTACCAACCCCAGCAGCATCCCAGGTCTGGTTCTCTACTTTCTCTTCCAAAACCGTCTCGTCCTCTCCTTCAGAGAGCAGAGTTAACCACAACCTTTCTTAACTGACAAAATCCTTCTGATATAACATTTCCATGGGTCAGTCAGTTCATAGCAATCTGGCTGCTGGAGGGGTGCTCTCGCTCTCCAGTTGTTTAAGTCATTAGGACATCAGGCAGGACAAAGAGGCCCATTTATGTAAAGAGTTCAGATCCTTAGCCTTGTGAATCCACACCAGTAGTGCTGTGGATTACATATCAGGTGATTTACCAGGGGTTTCTTAAAACCAGGGCCATTATCTGGCTGCTGGTGACAGTTCACACTGAGGCTCCGCAGACGACAAACAGCGGCAGGTAGCATAGTGGTTAGAGCATTGGGCCAGGAACCGAAAGGTTCCTGGATCGAATCCCTGAGCTGACAAGGTAAAAATCTGTCATTCTGCCCCTGAGCAAGGCAGTTAACCCAATGTTCCCCAGGTGCTGTGGATGTCGATTATGGCAGCCCCCCACACCTCTCTGATCCAGAGGTATCCCCCTTTCCCAATCAGTCACAATGCCTGCTAGTATGTAGAGAGACCTGTAGGGCCTATTTGCACATCTCACTGTCATGGCCTATGAGTATGTACCAAATGTACCCCTGTCCCTATATAGTGCACACTACTTCAAAAGTAGTGGAGTATACAGGGTGCAATCTGTCTGTGCACACTGTCTGGCTGGCCTTCTAGGCAGAGTTGCAAAGAAAAAGCCATATCTCAGACTGGCCAATAAAAAGGAAAGATTAAGATGGGCAAAAGAACACAGGCACTGGACAGAGGAACTCTGCATAGAAGGCCAGCATCCCAGAGTTGACGTTGAGACGGGTGTTTTGCGGGTACTATTTAATGAAGCTGCCAGTTGAGGACTTGTGAGGCGTCTTTATCTCAAACTAGACACTCTAATGTACTTGTCCTCTTGCTCAGTTGTGCACCGGGGCCTCCCACTCTTTTAATTCTGGTTAGAGCCAGTTTGCGCTGTTCTGTAGTACACAGCGTTGTACGAGATCTTCAGTTTCTTGGCAATTTCTCGCGTAGAATAGCCTTTATTTTTCTGAACAAGAATAGACTGATGAGTTTCAGAAAAAAGTTGTTTGTTTCTGGCCATTTTGAGCCTGTAATCGAACCCACAAATGCTGATGCTCCAGACAGATACTCAACTAGTCTAAAGAAGGCCAGTTGTATTGCTTCTTTAATCTGAACAACAGTTTTCAGTTGTGCTAACATAATTGCAAAGGGGTTTTCTAATGATCAATTAGCCTTTGAAAATGATAAACTTGGATTATCTAACACATCTGTCGTTCTGCCCCTGAACAGGCAGTTAACCCAGTGTTCCTAGGCCGTCATTGAAAATAAGAATTTGTTCTTAACTGACTTGCCTGGTAAAATAAAGGTAAAAAAAAAAAAAATTACAAAAAAAAACGTGCCATTGGAACACAGGTGTGATGGATGCTGATAATGGGCCTCTGTACGCCTATGCAGATATTCTGTAAAAAAATCAGCCGTTTCCAGCTACAGTAGTCCTTTACAACATTAACAATGTCTACACTGCATTTCTGATCGATTTGATGTTATTTTAATGGACAAATTTTTTTTGTTTTTCTTTCAAAAACAAGGACATTTCTAAGTGACCCCAAACATTTGAACGGTAGTGTATATATATTTATATTAGGGTTGAGCAATATTTGGGGAGACCTCATTTACGATATGCTACTCCAAATTTTGCGCCGGTAAATGACTAATAATTCCAGCACTTTTTCTCCTTATTTACAATATTATAGTCACATTCTCATTAAATAATGTTAGTATGGTGAAATGTATGCTTAGTTAAATTAATTTTGATTTCATTTTCAACATATTGATACAGCGTAACTGATAAAACTGCACAGTTTTCATTTTGTAAAGTTCAAATAGAGTGAAGTTCTTCAAATCACGATATATCGTCTTGCACTTCACGAAATATCGTCATTGTCACATATCACGATATTCAATTTAATAATTTATCGGCCCAACCCTAATATATACAGTATACATATTTTTGGTGGAACTCAGTCGGGGGTAACCAAATCTCACTTAGGGCGCCCAAAAGGCTAGAGCCGGGCCTGCCAGGTAGTCATCTCAAATGGCACCCCATTCCCTATATAGTATAGGTGCCATTTCAGCCTCAGTGGTCAAATGAAGAGGCAAGCAGTGCCACTAGCATTCCACTGGGCACCACTGCAATCCTTCTGGGCACCACTGCATCCCACTGGGCACCACTGCATTCCACTAGGCACCACTGCATCCCAAATCATTTCTACATGGATAATTGGGTAATATTCGGTTGAGATGTTGATCAACGAGATGACCACCTATATTCAACCATCTAAATGCACAACTAAATTCCAATGGAAAAACAATGTCTGTTTTTTTTGGTCTAGTTGTCACTGCTCTTTCAACCATTTTAAAAGGACAGCAAAGGTCAAATGGGAATATTGTATTCAGTCAGATGTGTTGTTTGTTTATACAACAGATTAATGTGATGTCACTGGTCTTCGTCTAGTTCAGATTACATTAAAAGTACACGGTGCAAGTGATCAGTGCTGTCTGAGATTCTGACAGACTATTACAGGACATTGTGAATATCTCCTGGCGACAACCTGTGGCTTCCAATCTTCAACTTTATAGGATGTACACGAGAAGAAGTGTATAGTTACAGTAACCTTAATGTGGCCATGGATGTGATACTCATAAGGTTGAATGTTACATTCGTTTGTAAAAAACAGCCTTAACTTTAGTCTATTTACTGTATCACAAAATTAATGTTGAATTGTGTTTGGTTTACAACACAACCAAATATCAACATTTAAAAAAGGAGAGTTACTGCTTGGACAGTTTCATCTGAGCCATTAGCTTAATCACATTCTCATCTCATATGTATATACTGTATTCTATGCTACTGTATTTTAGTCAATGCCAATCCGACATTGCTCATCTTAATATTTTATATATTTCTTAATTCCATTATTTTACTTTAAGATTTGAGTGAATTGTTAGATATTACTTTCGCTACATCCGCAATAACATCTGCTAAATATGTGACCATTAACATCTGCTAAATATGTGACCATTAACATCTGTTAAATATGTGTATGTGACCAATAACATTTGATTTGAGCCTTTAACTTGAAATTTTGTTTGAGTTGGTGACTTGAATCCAACACATAATTGTTTAACTGTCGTGAGATTGTTGCACAATCGTATTTAAAAGTGATGTCCAATTGTGCTTGGATGTCAACGCAACCAAATATAAGCTTTTGAAGGAGATTTATCTTCTGCTTGGACAGTTTCATCTGAGCCACTGGCTTAGTGTGGGTTAACTTCCAGTTTGTTTACAAATTAATGATTGACATGTCTTCATTTCAACCAAAAATGAAAGTTAAAGATTAGGATTAAGATTAGGATTAAGACAGTGGGTAAAATGGAACTATCCAAACAGTAGAAACATCTCCTTTAAAAATTGACATTTGACACATTTATTTCAAGTTTAAAAAATAGGACTAAATCAAATCAAACTTTAAATGAAGTTTAGTCCTATTCTTTCATGAAGTTTAGTCCTATTCTTTCATGAAGTTTAGTCCTATTCTTTCATGAAGTTTAGTCCTATTCTTTCATGAAGTTTAGTCCTATTCTTTCATGAAGTTTAGTCCTATTCTTTCATGAAGTTTAGTCCTATTCTTTCATGAAGTTTAGTCCTATTCTTTCATGAAGTTTAGTCCTATTCTTTCATGAAGTTTAGTCCTATTCTTTCATGAAGTTTAGTCCTATTCTTTCATGAAGTTTAGTCCTATTCTTTCATGAAGTTTAGTCCTATTCTTTCATGAAGTTTAGTCCTATTCTTTCATGAATTTTAGTCCTATTCTTTCATGAAGTTTAGTCCTATTCTTTCATGAAGTTTAGTCCTATTCTTTCATGAAGTTTAGTCCTATTCTTTCATGAAGTTTAGTCCTATTCTTTCATGAAGTTTAGTCCTATTCTTTCATGAAGTTTAGTCCTATTCTTTCATGAAGTTTAGTCCTATTCTTTCATGAATTTTAGTCCTATTCTTTCATGAAGTTTAGTCCTATTCTTTCATGAAGTTTAGTCCTATTCTTTCATGAAGTTTAGTCCTATTCTTTCATGAAGTTTAGTCCTATTCTTTCACGTTGATGTTTGGTTGAGATGGAGACGTGAATCATACACATAAAGTTATTAATTTGTAGACAAACTGGAATTAAAACCAGACTAAGTCAGTGAATTAAACATCTCCTTCAATGTTAATATTTGCTTGCGTTGACAACAAAACACAATTCAATATCACTTTTACAGATGGAGCTATGCAAGCAGAAGACACATCTCTTAAATGTTGACATCATGAAAAGGCTCGATTCAATCTGTATCGCTGAAGTTCCGCGTGATTGAAAATGTAAAGGCTGTGTTCCCGTGTTAGCCGAGACTGCATTCACGGTAAAGGCAATCGGAAATTACTTTTAAATTTCACTGAGCAAAATCTGTAATGCTTCAGCGCTATAGATAGAATCGGGCCCTAAATATCATAACATTTGGCTTGGCCATACTGTACTGTTTATTTTTAGTTGAATTCTGGGTTGAATATGAAACAGTAGCTGTTGATGATTTTGTAGATGCTATGTAATAAAACAATAATAATATCTAAATAGCATGACGACATTTCATTTGCTCTGTTAATTTAATTTCCTACCTTTTAGAATGACTTTCGAGAGCCACGGTGAATCTATTTTGTTCTCAGGTGATCGATCTCTCAACGATCCTTCTCACAATAGCACATTGGTAATAGTCAGTGACAAATATCATAGCCTAGCAAGGCTGGGCTTGGTTAAGTAGGGCTGGGCTTGGTTAAGTAGGTCTGGGCTTGGTTAAAAGTAGGGCTGGGCTTGGTTAAGTAGGGCTGGGCTTGGTTAAGTAGGGCTGGGCTTGGTTAAAAGTAGGGCTGGGCTTGGTTAAGTAGGGCTGGGCTTGGTTAAGTAGGGCTGGGCTTGGTTAAAACCCTGGATGGGAGATTCTCCAGTAGGTAGGTAGGTTGCTCAGACTATTGTTGTTTTCTTCTGATAGTGGATATAACGTTGAAGATCTGATGCTGTTTTAAAGGTACAAATTGAACATATTTTATACAAGATTTGTCGATGTAGAAATTTCACCTTCAACACAACAGTTAATAAATTCAACGTATTTTCCATGTAGATTCCATGTTGACAAACTACGTTGAAACAACGTTGATTCAACCGGTTTGTGCCCAGTCGGATGCTGGGGTAGGGGGCTGCCAATACGTTTCCCAGGGGGCCTCGGTGTTTGTCATTCCAGTAGCTTAAAGTGTACTTTCATTTGGGGTAATAGTACATGGGAAAAACCTCCATGCAGGCCATTAATGACAGCTGGGACTTGAAGATGAAGCGTCGGCTAACTATGTCCGGCCCGTGGAGACATCACATTCTATTGAAAACAATGAAATCTAACTTTCTGTGGTCTTTTTCATCTTGTCCTTCCCTCCAAATCCAACAGATGTGGTACAGGCTGAGAGTGGGCACAGCTGCGATATCTACTTACTGGGCCATTTACTTTATGTTATTATTCTTATCTTGTATTATTTCTTATTGTTGTTGCCTTGTCCAGAAGGAGCCTGCAAGTAAGCATTTTTTGTTGGACGATGGTATGCCAATGCGTATCCCATACATACCACTAACAAAACTTGAAACCTGGCAAAAAAACAAAAAAACTTTGGCTAACGTTGAAATCCATTCTTGTAATCAGCCAAGAAAAATATTTCAACATGAAATGTAATGGCTTCCTACGTGCTAGTGCTGCATAGTGTGAGAAAATGGAGCAAGTGTGTGAGTGCATCAAGTACAACATGTTAATATCTAGTTACTCACAAAAGTTACAATTATATTGTTGACTAGTAAATCAATGTTATTATATTTTGAGTTCTCAATTTTCTGTCAAATCCAGACACGTTTTCTTCAGGCTCTGACACTAGCTATAAATGGTGAATCTCTGAGTCAAAGAACGAACACCTTCAGTTCAAAGCCTTTAAAGGTCTAACACCATGACAACAGACTGAGGATATACAATCTAACACCATGACAACAGACTGAGGATATACATTCTAACACCATGACAACAGACTGAGGATATACATTCTAACACCATGACAACAGATATACAATCTAACACCATGACAACAGACTGAGGATATACATTCTAACACCATGACAACAGACTAAGGACATACATTCTAACACCATGACAACAGACTGAGGATATACATTCTAACACCATGACAACAGATATACACTCTAACACCATGACAACAGACTGAGGATATACATTCTAACACCATGACAACAGACTGAGGATATACAATCTAACACCATAACAACAGATATACAATCTAACACCATGACAACAGACTGAGGATATACATTCTAACACCATGACAACAGACTAAGGACATACATTCTAACACCATGACAACAGACTGAGGATATACATTCTAACACCATGACAACAGATATACACTCTAACACCATGACAACAGACTGAGGATATACATTCTAACACCATGACAACAGATATACATTCTAACACCATGACAACAGACTAAGGATATACATTCTAACACCATGACAACAGATATACATTCTAACACCATGACAACAGACTAAGGATATACATTCTAACACCATGACAACAGATATACAATCTAACACCATGACAACAGACTGAGGATATACATTATAACACCATGAAAACACACTGAGGATATAAAATCTAACACCATGACAACACACTGAGGATATACATTCTAACACCATGACAACAGGCTAAGGATATACATTCTAACACCATAACAACAGACTGAGGATATACATTCTAACACCATGACAACAGACTGAGGATATACATTCTAACACCATGACAACAGATATACATTCTAACACCATGACAACAGACTGAGGATATACATTCTAACACCATGACAACAGATATACATTCTAACACCATGACAACAGACTGAGGATATACATTCTAACACCATGACAACAGACTGAGGATATACAATCTAACACCATGACAACAGACTGAGGATATACATTCTAACACCATGACAACAGACTGAGGATATACATTCTAACACCATGACAACAGATATACATTCTAACACTATGACAACAGACTGAGGATATACATTCTAACACCATGACAACACACCGAGGATATACATTCTAACACCATGACAACACACCGAGGATATACAATCTAACACCATGACAACAGACTGAGGATATACATTCTAACACCATGACAACAGAATGAGGATATACATTCTAACACCATGACAACAGATATACATTCTAACACCATGACAACAGACTGAGGATATACATTCTAACACCATGACAACACACCGAGGATATACAATCTAACACCATGACAACACACTGAGGATATACAATCTAACACCATGACAACACACTGAAGATAAACAATCTAACACCATGACAACACACTGAGGATATACATTCTAACACCATGATAACAGACTGAGGATATACATTCTAACACCATGACATGCTCTTTGTCTGGTTGATATATGGTGTCTATACCTGGAGGGTCTGGTTGATATATGGTGTCTATACCTGGAGGGTCTGGTTGATATATGGTGTCTATACCTGGAGGGTCTGGTTGATATATGGTGCCTATACCTGGAGGGATCGGTTGATATGTGGTGTCTCCCCTCCTGGATCTGGTTGATATATGGTGTCTACCTGGTGGGACTGGTTGATATATGGTGTCTACCTGGTGGGTCTGGTCTGGTTGATATATGGTGTCTACCTGGTGGGACTAGTCTTGTTGATATATGGTGTCTACCTGGTGGGACTAGTCTTGTTGATATATAGTGTCTACCTGGTGGGACTGGTCTGGTTGATATATAGTGTCTTCCTGGTGGGACTGGTCTGGTTGATAGATGGTGTCTATACCTGGTGGGTCTGGTTGATATATGGTGTCTATACCTGGTGGGTCTGGTTGATATATGGTGTCTACCTGGTGGGTCTGGTTGATATATGGTGTCTACCTGGTGGGCCTGGTTGATATATGGTGTCTACCTGGTGGGACTGGTCTGGTTGATATATGGTGTCTACCTCGTCTGGTTGATATATGGTGTCTACCTGGTGGGACTGGTTGATATATGGTGTCTACCTGGTGGGATTGGTCTGGTTGATATATGGTGTCTATACCTGGTGGGTCTGGTTGATATATGGTGTCTATACCTGGTGGGTCTTGTTGATAGATGGTGTCTATACCTGGTGGGTCTGGTTGATATATGGTGTCTACCTGGTGGGTCTGGTTGATAGATGGTGTCTACCTGGTGGGTCTGGTTGATAGATGGTTTCTACCTGGTGGGTCTGGTCTGGTTGATATATGGTGTCTACCTGGTCTGGTTGATATATGGTGTCTACCTGGTGGGTCTGGTTGATATATGGTGTCTACCTGGTGGGATTGGTCTGGTTGATATATGGTGTCTATACCTGGTGGGTCTGGTTGATATATGGTGCCTATACCTGGTGGGTCTGGTTGATATATGGTGTCTACCTGGTGGGTCTGGTTGATATATGGTGTCTACCTGGTGGGCCTGGTTGATATATGGTGTCTACCTGGTGGGACTGGTCTGGTTGATATATAGTGTCTTCCTGGTGGGACTGGTCTGGTTGATATATAGTGTCTACCTGGTGGGACAGGTCTGGTTGATATATAGTGTCCACCTGGTGGGACTGGTCTGGTTGATATATAGTGTCTTCCTGGTGGGACTGGTCTGGTTGATATATAGTGTCTTCCTGGTGGGACTGGTCTGTTTGATATATAGTGTCTACCTGGTGGGACTGGTCTGGTTGATATATACTGTCTTCCTGGTGGGACTGGTCTGGTTGATATATAGTGTCTACCTGGTGAGACTGGTTGATACAGTATATGGTGTCTACCTGGTGGGTCTGGTCTGGTTGATATATTGTGTCTACCTGGTGGGACTGGTTGATACAGTATATGGTGTCTACCTGGTAGGCCGGGTTGATATATTGTGTCTACCTGGTTGGACTGGTTGATATATGTTGTCTACCTGGTGGGACTGGTCTGGTTGATGTATGGTGTCTACCTGGTTGGACTGGTTGATATATGGTGTCTACCTGGTGGGATTGGTCTGGTTGATATATGGTGTCTATACCTGGTGTGTCTGGTTGATATATGGTGTCTACCTGGTGGGTCTGGTTGATATATGGTGTCTACCTGGTGGGTCTGGTTGATATATGGTGTCTACCTGGTGGGTCTGGTTGATATATGGTGTCAATACCTGGTGGTTCTGGTTGATATATGGTGTCTACCTGGTGGGTCTGGTTAATATACAGTATGGTGTCTACCTGGTGGGTCTGGTCGATAAATATGGTGTCTACCTGGTGGGACTGGTCTGGTTGATATATAGTGTCTACCTGGTGGGACTGGTTTGGTTGATATATAGTGTCTACCTGGTGGGGCTGGTCTGGTTGATATATGGTGTCTACCTGGTGGGTCTGGTTGATATATGGGCTGATATATTTGGGGCGGCAGGTAACCTAGTGGTTAGAGTGATGGGCTAGTATCCAAAAAAGTTGCTAGATCAAGTCTCCAAGCTGACAAGGTAAAAATCTGTTGTTCTGCCCCTGAACAAGGTAGTTAACCCATTATTCCTTGGCCGTCATTGAAAGTAAGAATTTGTTCTTAACTGACTTGCCTAGTTAAATAGAAAACAAATGCATGAAAAAAATATGGTGTCTACCTGGTGGGACTAGTCTTGTTGATATATGGTGTCTACCTGGTGGGACTAGTCTTGTTGATATATGGTGTCTACCTGGTAGAACTGGTCTGGTTGATATATGGTGTCTACCTGGTGGGACTAGTCTTGTTGATATATAGTGTCTACCTGGTGGGACTGGTCTGGTTGATATATAGTGTCTTCCTGGTGGGACTGGTCTGGTTGATAGATGGTGCCTACCTGGTGGGTCTGGTCTGGTTGATAGATGGTGTCTACCTGGTGGGTCTGGTCTGGTTGATAGATGGTGTCTACCTGGTGGGTTTGGTTGATATATGGTGTCTACCTGGTGGGACTAGTCTTGTTGATATATGGTGTCTACCTGGTGGGTCTGGTCTGGTTGATATATGGTGTCTACCTGGTGGGTCTGGTCTGGTTGATATATGGTGTCTACCTGGTGGGTCTGGTCTGGTTAATAGATGGTGTCTACCTGGTGGGTCTGGTCTGGTTGATATATGGTGTCTACCTGGTGGGACTGGTTGATACAGTATATGGTGTCTACCTGGTGGGACTAGTCTGGTTGATATTTGGTGTCCACCTGGTGGGACTAGTCTTGTTGATATCTTGCGTCTACCTGGTGGGTCTGGTTGATATTTGGTGTCTACCTGGTGGGACTGGTCTGGTTGATAGATGGTGCCTACCTGGTGGGACTAGTCTTGTTGATAGATGGTGTCTACCTGTTGGGTCATGTCTGGTTGATAGATGGTGTCTACCTGGTGGGTCTGGTTGATAGATGGTGTCTACCTGGTGGGTCTGGTTGATATATGGTGCCTACCTGGTGGGTCTGGTCTGGTTGATAGATGGTGTCTACCTGGTGGGACTAGTCTTGTTGATATATGGTGTCTTCCTGGTGGGACTAGTCTTGTTGATATATGGTGCCTACCTGGTGGGACTAGTCTTGTTGATATTTGGTGTCTACCTGGTGGGTCTGGTTGATACAGTATATGGTGCCTACCTGGTGGGTCTAGTCTGGTTGATAGATGGTGTCTACCTGGTGGGTCTGGTCTGGTTGATAGATGGTGTCTACCTGGTGTGTCTGGTCTGGTTGATATATGGTGTCTACCTGGTGTGTCTGGTCTGGTTGATATATGGTGTCTACCTGGTGGGTCTGGTTGATAGATGGTGTCTACCTGGTGTGTCTGGTCTGGTTGATATATGGTGTCTACCTGGTGTGTCTGGTCTGGTTGATATATGGTGTCTACCTGGTGGGTCTGGTTGATAGATGGTGTCTACCTGGTGGGTCTGGTCTGGTTGATATATAGTGTCTTCCTGGTGGGTCTGGGGATGTATCCCCACCCATCTCCCCACAGCTCTGAACACCATTCAATTTGATCTCTGTGTCCCAAATGGCAACCTCAAGTCAAGGTCTCTCGTCAAAAGTATAGCGCTATGTAGGATGCCATTAGGGACTCAGGCATGTGATTACCCTGCAGGCCTCTTCCCCTCCTCTCCTTTGTCTACCTGCCTGTCGCTTTGAAATCAACTGCCTATTGTTGTTTTACTGCCCATGACAGGGATAAAAGGACTGGCCAGTGGGACACACACACACACACACACACACACACACACACACACACACATACACAAAGTGTAATGCAGTTGGACTGGGCAGCGGGACACCCACACGAGCACCCAGACTGTAACGCAATAGGGCTGGGAATTCCTCTTTCATTTCAATGTTAAACTTGATCGCTGGGCTGCATGACTGACCACCTTATTAACGCTGCTATGCGGCAGGGCGGCGGGGTGCATGGGGGGGCCTCGTCAATATAGCGCTGGCTCTGGGGCCACAGACCAAACACAAACACTTCCTTTGTGTAGGGACGGGGACAGAGCAAAAACCGGCTGACTGACTGGCCTGCAAGGGTTGGGAGGGATACATAGAACCTCCAACGGGTTGGGGAGGGATACATAGAACCTCCAACGGGTTGAGGAGGGATACATAGAACCTCCAAAGGGTTGGGGAGGGATACATAGAACCTCCAAAGGGTTGGGGAGGGATACATAGAACCTCCAAAGGGTTGGGGAGGGATACATAGAACCTCCAAAGGTTTGGGAGGGATACATAGAACCTCCAAAGGGTTGGGAGGGATACATAGAACCTCCAAAGGGTTGGGGAGGGATACATAGAACCTCCAAAGGGTTGGGAGGGATACATAGAACCTCCAAAGGGTTGGGGAGGGATACATAGAACCTCCAAAGGGTTGAGGAGGGATACATAGAACCTCCAAAGGGTTGCGAGGGATACATAGAACCTCCAAAGGGTTGAGGAGGGATACATAGAACCTCCAAAGGGTTGGGAGGGATACATAGAACCTCCAAAGGGTTGAGGAGGGATACATAGAACCTCCAAAGGGTTGAGGAGGGATACATAGAACCTCCAACGGGTTGGGAGGGATACATAGAACCTCCAAAGGGTTGGGAGGGATACATAGAACCTCCAAACGGTTGAGGAGGGATACATAGAACCTCCAACGGGTTGGGAGGGATACATAGAACCTCCAACTGACACAATCATGAAATAAGGAAATATGGTTACATGGAAGATGGACTGCTGCGAGTCCTCACCTGAACTACAACTCTTAAATCTCTGTAGTATAGTGTAGGGTAGTGTAGTATAGTGTAGTATAGATTAGTAGTGTAGGCTAGTGTAGTATAGTGTAGGGTAGTGTAGTATGGTGTAGTATAGAATAGTAGTGCAGGGTAGTGTAGCATAGTGTGGTATAGTGTAGTATAGTGTATGGTGGTGGAGGGTAGGGTAGCATAGTGTAGTATAGTGTATGGTGGTGGAGGGTAGGGTAGTATAGTGTAGAGTAGTATAGTGTAGTATAGTGTAGTATAGAGTAGTAGTGTAGGGTAGTATAGTGTAGGGTAGTGAAGGGTAGTGTAGTATAGTGTAGGGTAGTGTAGTATAGTGTAGGGTGGTGTAGTATAGTGTAGTATAGTGTAGTATAGAGTAGTAGTGTAGGGTAGTATAGTGTAGGGTAGTGAAGGGTAGTGTAGTATAGTGTAGGGTAGTGTAGTGTAGTATAGATTAGTAGTGTAGGGTAGTGTAGTATAGTGTAGGGTAGTGTAGTATAGTGTAGGGTGGTGTAGTATAGTGTAGTATAGTGTAGTATAGAGTAGTAGTGTAGGGTAGTATAGTGTAGGGTAGTGAAGGGTAGTGTAGGGTAGTGTAGTGTAGTATAGTGTAGGGTAGTGTAGGGTAGTGGAGAATAGTGTAGTAGTGTAGGGTAGTGTAGTGTAGTGTGGCGTAGTTATGGTATTGTAGTATAGTGTAGTAGTGTAGTATAGTGTTGTAGTGTAGTATAGTATAGTGTGGTAGTGCAGTGTAGTGTGGTGTATGGCAGTGTAGTATAGTTAGCATACTGTGAGATTTGGGTTGGGTTAGCATACCGTGAGATTTGGGTTAGGTTTAGCGCACCGTGAGATTTGGGTTGGGTTAGCGTACCGTGAGATTTGGGTTGGGTTAGCGTACCGTGAGATTTGGGTTGGGTTAGCGTACCGTGAGATTTGGGTTGGGTTAGCGTACCGTGAGATTTGGGTTGGGTTAGCGTACCGTGAGATTTGGGTTAGGTTTAGCGCACCGTGAGATTTGGGTTGGGTTAGCGTACCGTGAGATTTGGGTTGGGTTAGCGTACTGTGAGATTTGGGTTGGGTTAGCATACTGTGAGATTTGGGTTGGGTTAGCGTACCGTGAGATTTGGGTTGGGTTAGCGTACCGTGAGATTTGGGTTGGGTTAGCATACTGTGAGATTTGGGTTGGGTTAGCGTACCGTGAGATTTGGGTTGGGTTAGCATACTGTGAGATTTGGGTTGGGTTAGCGTACCGTGAGATTTGGGTTGGGTTAGCGTACTGTGAGATTTGGGTTGGGTTAGCGTACCGTGAGATTTGGGTTGGGTTAGCGTACCGTGAGATTTGGGTTAGGTTTAGCGCACCGTGAGAGCGGCAACGCCAGATGAGATGAATAACACACATGGCAAAATCGAGCTTCTCATGTGATCAGAGCAAAAATGGCCTTCATGAAAGCAAAGAGTGTCAAAGACATGAATGTTTGTAATTGAAGTGTCCTGGCTGGCATCAGTTCTAAAGAGAGATGAGTGATTGAAGTGATATCCTCGTAGCTGTGTGTGTGTGGGACAATTTGATCAACTCATTGAGGTCAAGCAGCCCGCGCAACTGAAAGATGTCATCAGCCAATAAGAGGATTGCATTAAATATTCTGCTAAGCCCTACATGCTCCTGATTGGATAAGACCGATGAGAAGGAGCGTCTTGTCAAATTGAAAATCCATTAATCTTACGTGGAATTTTCATCTCGTTACATTTTTGTCGACAAAAATGAAAAGTAGTTTGTTATACAGTAGTTATCGTTTCATTCAGGGCTTATTGTCTCGTTATCGTCATCAGTTTTCATCGGGAAAAATAGGGTGGTTATCTATTTTTTCGTCATTTACTTTTGAAGAAATGCACACAGCCAGGAGTGATCGTACAGTACAGATGTCCTCACAACTCTAAAAACGGACATCCTAACCAAAGAAACACCACTGGTGGTATCATGGGCTGTGTTTCAGTCTGATGGAGCAACTCTACATCTGACAAACCCAAATACTCCCACCAACACCCACCCACCCACCACAAACAACAAAAAAAAAGGTTATGAGGTGGAGGGTTGTGGGTGGTGGTGCGGTGAGGGGTGCAGCAGGTGGGTAGTGAGAAACACCTTCAATTTCAGATGCGAGTCATTCCTCCTACCTCCAACAATGGAGTGCCTCAGGGACCCTGAGCAGGTGTGATCTGGATTTGATAAAGAAAACTGAACTTCTTTCCCCAGGGTAAAAAAAAAAAAAGCCAAAGCTGCCCAGGTGCACCCTTTTGTTTGCGTGACTTTTGGCAGCAGAACAGCTTTCACAACATGGCCAGGAGATGAATAAAGATCACAATGCAGGTTAGGCTGAGAGAGAGAGAGAGAGCGAGGCTTTAGAGAGCTCTGCTGATGATTACAAAGATAATGCCAGGACTCAGGAGCGGTTCAACAGCCCAGAGGGTCGGCCTGGTGTCAATAATAAAAAGAAAGAAAGGAAAAAAAGAGAAGGACAAAATAGCTCTGGAGTAGAGAGGACATGTAGCCATCTGGCCTGGAGTAGAGTGGACATGTAGCCATCTGGCCTGGTGTAGAGTGGACATGTAGCCATCTGGCCTGGTGTAGAGTGGACATGTAGCCATCTGGCCTGGTGTAGAGTGGACATGTAGCCATCTGGCCTGGTGTAGAGTGGACATGTAGCCCTCTGGAGTAGAGTGGACATGTAGCCATCTGGAGTAGAGAGGACATGTAGACATCTGGCCTGGAGTAGAGTGGACATGTAGCCATCTGGCCTGGAGTAGAGTGGACATGTAGCCCTCTGGTGTAGAGTGGACATGTAGCCATCTGGCCTGGAGTAGAGTGGACATGTAGCCCTCTGGCCTGGAGTAGAGTGGACATGTAGCCATCTGGCCTGGAGTAGAGAGGACATGTAGCCCTCTGGCCTGGAGTAGAGTGGACATGTAGCCCTCTGGCCTGGAGTAGAGTGGACATGTAGCCATCTGGCCTGGAGTAGAGTGGACATGTAGCCATCTGGCCTGGAGTAGAGAGGACATGTAGCCCTCTGGCCTGGAGTAGAGTGGACATGTAGCCATCTGGCCTGGAGTAGAGTGGACATGTAGCCCTCTGGCCTGGAGTAGAGTGGACATGTAGCCATCTGGCCTGGAGTAGAGAGGACATGTAGCCCTCTGGCCTGGAGTAGAGTGGACATGTAGCCATCTGGCCTGGAGTAGAGTGGACATGTAGCCATCTGGCCTGGAGTAGAGTGGACATGTAGCCATCTGGCCTGGAGTAGAGTGGACATGTAGCCATCTGGAGTAGAGAGGACATGTAGCCCTCTGGCCTGGTGTAGAGTGGACATGTAGCCATCTGGAGTAGAGTGGACATGTAGCCCTCTGGCCTGGTGTAGAGTGGACATGTAGCCATCTGGCCTGGTGTAGAGTGGACATGTAGACATCTGGCCTGGTGTAGAGTGGACATGTAGCCCTCTGGCCTGGTGTAGAGTGGACATGTAGCCATCTGGCCTGGTGTAGAGTGGACATGTAGCCCTCTGGCCTGGTGTAGAGTGGACATGTAGCCATCTGGCCTGGTGTAGAGTGGACATGTAACCATCTGGAGTAGAGTGGACATGTAGCCATCTGGAGTAGAGTGGACATGTAGCCCTCTGGCCTGGAGTAGAGTGGACATGTAGCCCTCTGGCCTGGTGTAGAGTGGACATGTAGACATCTGGCCTGGTGTAGAGTGGACATGTAGACATCTGGCCTGGTGTAGAGTGGACATGTAGCCATCTGGCCTGGTGTAGAGTGGACATGTAGCCCTCTGGCCTGGTGTAGAGTGGACATGTAGCCATCTGGCCTGGTGTAGAGTGGACATGTAGCCCTCTGGAGTAGAGTGGACATGTAGCCATCTGGCCTGGTGTAGAGTGGACATGTAGACATCTGGCCTGGTGTAGAGTGGACATGTAGCCCTCTGGCCTGGTGTAGAGTGGACATGTAGCCCTCTGGCCTGGTGTAGAGTGGACATGTAGCCCTCTGGCCTGGTGTAGAGTGGACATGTAGACATCTGGCCTGGTGTAGAGTGGACATGTAGCCCTCTGGAGTAGAGTGGACATGTAGCCATCTGGCCTGGTGTAGAGTGGACATGTAGACATCTGGCCTGGTGTAGAGTGGACATGTAGCCCTCTGGCCTGGTGTAGAGTGGACATGTAGACATCTGGCCTGGTGTAGAGTGGACATGTAGCCCTCTGGCCTGGTGTAGAGTGGACATGTAGCCATCTGGCCTGGTGTAGAGTGGACATGTAGCCCTCTGGAGTAGAGTGGACATGTAGCCCTCTGGCCTGGAGTAGAGTGGACATGTAGCCATCTGGCCTGGAGTAGAGTGGACATGTAGCCCTCTGGCCTGGTGTAGAGTGGACATGTAGCCATCTGGAGTAGAGTGGACATGTAGCCCTCTGGCCTGGTGTAGAGTGGACATGTAGCAATCTGGAGTAGAGTGGACATGTAGCCCTCTGGAGTAGAGTGGACATGTAGCCCTCTGGAGTAGAGAGGACATGTAGCCCTCTGGCCTGGAGTAGAGAGGACATACAGCCCTCTGGTGTAGAGTGGACATGTAGCCCTCTGGCCTGAAGTAGAGTGGACATGTAGCCCTCTGGAGTAGAGTGGACATGTAGCCATCTGGAGTAGAGTGGACATGTAGCCATCTGGCCTGGAGTAGAGTGGACATGTAGCCATCTGGCCTGGAGTAGAGTGGACATGTAGCCATCTGGCCTGGAGTAGAGTGGACATGTAGCCCTTTGGCCTGGTGTAGAGTGGACATGTAGCCATCTGGTGTAGAGTGGACATGTAGCCATCTGGAGTAGAGAGGACATGTAGCCCTCTGGAGTAGAGTGGACATGTAGCCCTCTGGAGTAGAGTGGACATGTAGCCCTCTGGCCTGGAGTAGAGTGGACATGTAGCCATCTGGCCTGGAGTAGAGTGGACATGTAGCAATCTGGAGTAGAGTGGACATGTAGCAATCTGGAGTAGAGTGGACATGTAGCCATCTGGAGTAGAGTGGACATGTAGCCATCTGGCCTGGAGTAGAGTGGACATGTAGCAATCTGGAGTAGAGTGGACATGTAGCCCTCTGGAGTAGAGTGGACATGTAGCCCTCTGGAGTAGAGAGGACATGTAGCCCTCTGGCCTGGAGTAGAGTGGACATGTAGCCATCTGGCCTGGAGTTGAGTGGACATGTAGCAATCTGGAGTAGAGTGGACATGTAGCCATCTGGAGTAGAGAGGACATGTAGCCATCTGGCCTGGAGTAGAGTGGACATGTAGACATCTGGCCTGGAGTAGAGTGGACATGTAGACCTCTGGCCTGGAGTACAGTGGGCATGTAGCAATCTGGAGTAGAGTGGACATGTAGCCATCTGGAGTAGAGTGGACATGTTGCCATCTGGAGTAGAGTGGACATGTAGCCATCTGAAGTAGAGAGGACATGTAGCCCTCTGGCCTGGAGTAGAGAGGACATGTAGCCCTCTGGTCTGGAGTAGAGAGGACATGTAGCCCTCTGGCCTGGAGTAGAGTGGACATGTAGTCCTCTGGCCTGGAGTAGAGTGGACATGTAGCCCTCTGGAGTAGAGTGGACATGTAGCCCTCTGGATTAGAGTGGACATGTAGCCCTCTGGAGTAGAGTGGACATGTAGCCCTCTGGCCTGGTGTAGCCCTCTGGCCTGGTCTAGCCCTCTGGCCTGGTCTAGCCCTCTGGCCTGGTCTAGCCCTCTGGCCTGGTCTAGCCCTCTGGCCTGGTCTAGCCCTCTGGCCTGGCGTAGAGTGGACATGTAGCCCTCTGGCCTGGTGTAGAGTGGACATGTAGCCTTCTGCCTTGGTGTAGAGTGGACATGTAGCCCTCTGGCCTGGTGTAGAGTGGACATGTAGCCTTCTGGCCTGGTGTAGCCTTCTGGCCTGGTCTAGCCCTCTGGCCTGGTCTAGCCCTCTGGCCTGGTCTAGCCCTCTGGCCTGGTCTAGCCCTCTGGCCTAGTCTAGCCCTCTGGCCTGGTCTAGCCCTCTGGCCTGGTCTAGCCCTCTGGCCTGGTCTAGCCCTCTGGCCTGGTGTAGAGTGGACATGTAGCCCCCTGGCCTGGTGAAGAGTGGACATGTAGCCTTCTGGCTTGGTGTAGAGTGGACATGTAGCCCTCTGGCCTGGTGTAGCCCTCTGGCCTGGTGTAGAGTGGACATGTAGCCCTCTGGCCTGGTGTAGAGTGGACATGTAGCCTTCTGGCCTGGTGTTGCCTTCTGGCCTGGTGTAGAGTGGACATTTAGCCCTCTGGCCCGGTGTAGCCCTCTGGCCCGGTGTCGCCCTCTGGCCCGGTGTCGCCCCCTGGCCCGGTGTCGCCCTCTGGCCCGGTGTCGCCCCCTGGCCCGGTGTCGCCCCCTGGCCCGGTGTCGCCCCCTGGCCCGTGGTAAACCCATATCTACTGTGAATCTCTGTAAGGCCTTCTTTAGAGACCGTAGAGGGACAGAAAGATGGAACCTGAAAGACTTCAGGTGACCATATAAGGACAGATAAAATTAATGACCCCTGATGAATGGAGGGAGGGGAATAGCATAGAAGCAGTGTTACGGACTAATGGATTACATGCCATCTGATTACATTAAACTGTAACTAATCAGAGACGTTACCAGCAAATATATTGTGATTACAGATTACAGATACTTTCGGAAAAACTAGATGATTACTTCTTGGATTATTTTTAAATTCAGAAAGGACGTTAGTGAAAAAAAAATACATGACACCTTTCTGTTTTCTCAATGACATTGAAAATAGGCGCAAGTTTAAGTTTGTTCAACCTGAGCGAGTCTAACCACCAATCAGAGACCACTATGATGACACACCAAACGACACCCCCCCAATCAGAGACCACTATGATGACACACCAAACGACACCCCCCCAATCAGAGACCACTATGATGACACACCAAATGATGACCCCACCCAATCAGAGACCACTATGATGACACACCAAATGATGACCCCACCCAATCAGAGACCACTATGATGACACACCAAATGATGACCCCCCAATCAGAGACCACTATGATGACTCACCAAATGATGACCCCACCCAATCAGAGACCACTATGATGACACACCAAATGATGACCCCAATCAGAGACCACTATGATGACACACCAAATGATGACCCCACCCAATCAGAGACCACTATGATGACACACCAAATGATGACCCCCCCCCCCCCCCCCCAATCTGATAGGATAGTCTGTGTACCAGGGAGAGGGTTATAATGGATATTCTGTGTGGCAGGTAGAGGGTTATAGTGGATATTCTGTGTGGCAGGTATAGGGTTATAGTGGATATTCTGTGTGGCAGGTAGAGGGTTATAGTGGATATTCTGTGTGGCAGGAAGAGGGTTATAGTGGATATGGTTCACTGGATGTTACATTGAGCAGAATGGTGTGAATTCAACTGATACCAGGCATATTTAACAGCTAAAATAACAGGGCCTGTTTTTATAATGAGGCTGGGAATAGTTGTGGTAAAAAATACTATCGTGGGTTTTAGCATGACGTCTGCGACTCATTTTCAGAACACCATGTTTTGTAACAGTTGTAACAGTGAGACTGTAAGAGTCAGACTATTTTTTAAATAGATCTACGTACATATGTATACATCATGCCATTACATGAAATAGTACACATTTCCACAGCTAGTGACCCCCCCCGACCAATCCATAATGAGAGTGTATGGTCCTTTATGGAGCCACTTCCAGTTTATCTCCACGCGGGGGTATGTAAACGACGGCTGGAATACATTAAGAGGGTCAAATAAACATACAAGAGGGGTCAGGCATCATCCACCTGCGTTTAAAATGACCTGTTACTCAGGCAGTTTCCAAGAGGAGAGGTAGTAAGTGCTCAAATGTGGGTCTGATTTTAAAACAGAGAGGGTGGGGGTGGGGTTGGAGGAAAATAAACCTTTTCCCAACAACGTTTTCATCAGAGGAAGCACTTCGGAGTGAGGAATTAGAAGGGGGGGTCATGTCAGCATAATATTGTTGGGTATACAAAACACTATATTTTGTCCCATCGCTCTTTTTATGCCCTCTCCCTCATTTCTAAACACAGGAAGAGGTATATTAGACCCTACAGTGGTTTCTTTGAATATCTGTGAAGAGAGAGAGAGAGCGAGAGAGAGAGAGAGGGAGAGAGAGGGAGAGAGAGCGAGGAGAGAGAGAGAGAGAGAGAGAGAGAGAGAGAGAGAGCGAGAGAGAGAGAGAGGGAGAGAGAGGGAGAGAGAGCGAGGAGAGAGAGAAAGAGAGAGAGAGAGAGAGAGAGAGAGGGAGAGAGAGGGAGAGAGAGCGAGGAGAGAGAGAGAGAGAGAGAGAGAGAGAGAGAGAGAGAGAGAGAAAAAATAAAAATCTCAGTAAAACAAAATAGGTTCAGTTGCCAGGAACGATACATCCCTCTGCCTAAACATCAGCACCACAGGTAACTTCCACAAAGCTGTGAACGATCTGAGAGACATGGCAAGGAGAGCCTTCTGTGCCATCAAAAGGAACATAAAATTCGACATACCAATTAGAATCTGTCTAAAAACACTTGAATCAGTCATAGAGCCCATTGCCCTTTATGGTTGTGAGGTCTGGAGTCCGCTCACCAACCAAGAATTCACAAAATGGGACAAACATCAAATTGAGACTGCATGCAGAATTCTGCAAAAAATATCCTCTGTGTACACAGAGCAGAATTAGGCCGATTCAGATATACAGGATACATACATCCTCTTCATGAAAGACGAGGTAGAGGGTTATACTGGATATTCTGTGTGTTAGGTAGAGGGTTATACTGGATATTCTGTGTGTCAGGTCGAGGGTTATACTGGATATTCTGTGTGCCAGGTAGAGGGGGTTATACTGGATATTCTGTGTGCCAGGTAGAGGGGGTTATACTGGATATTCTGTGTGCCAGGTAGAGGGTTATAATGGCTATTCTGTGTGTCAGGTAGAGGGTTATAATGGATATTCTGTGTGCCAGGGAGAGGGGGTTATACTGGGTATTCTGTGTGCCAGGGAGAGGGGGTTATACTGGGTATTCTGTGTGCCAGGGAGAGGGGGTTATACTGGGTATTCTGTGTGCCAGGTAGGGGGGGTTATACTGGATATTCTGTGTGCCAGGTAGAGGGGTATCTTGGATATTCTGTGTGCCAGGTAGAGGGGTATCTTGGATATTCTGTGTGCCAGGTAGAGGGGGTTATACTGGATATTCTGTGTGCCAGGTAGAGGGTTATACTGGATATTCTGTGTGTATGATCTGTGCAGTAAAATTATTTATATCTCAGAGCCATTTGCATTGCTAGTTATAGCCTAATGTTAGCTTGGTTAGCTACCTGCAGGTTCCCTCAGGGTAGTAACATCATGAGTTGGGATTATGGTTCATTATTTACCTAGATAGCTAGCTGCATGTTTCAACAAAAGACCCCACTATGCAAGTAACCATTTCAATAGAATGTTCATGACGTCACTGCGACAACTGTCGATAGACGTAGCTGGTAAATTCTCTCTGGTTATCTACGCTGATATCAGAGCACTCTCACCTCAGTGTGCCAGAGCACAGAATAACTGATGAATTTACCAATACTCAACACCCGTTGAATATGGACGATGTCAGTAAACTTTGGTAAAAAAAGCTGGGAAAAAGGCTGTAACCCTAGTAAAGGGCTTAAAGGTTTTGTTATAGAAAGAAACCAACATGTATTGGTTGAGTATCTCGATAAAAATGATACAATTGGGAATTCATCTGTCAGTTATTTGTAACCAAAATCCCACCAACGGTGATAGACCCCGCCTACCATACCATTTCCTCACAGAAATCAGCTTTTGTAATCATTCAAGTCGTCTTGTTATTAAAACCAAGGAACACGTCACAGATTAGACTTCAGGTGGTTTCGCTTTGCTTTCGCTTTGCTAATGAATCACATTAATCGTTTGGAGAGCCCACCACAGACAGCGCTAGAAGATAAATTATTTGGTATCATATTATGACAACTTTCTACACTTTAGTTGGCCCGTTTCAGTGGAAATAATGTTTTGTTTTTTTGAGGGGCCCCGGCCTCCACACACCTGACAGAACAACTCTGTTCACTCTACTGTTGACTGACTAGAGCATTTCCCCTCCCAAGGCCTCCACTCTACTGTTGACTGACTAGAGCATTTCCCCTCTCAAGGCCTCCACTGTACTGTTGACTGACTAGATCATTTCCCCTCCCAAGGCCTCCACTGTACTGTTGACTGACTAGAGCATTTCCCCTCCCAAGGCCTCCACTCTACTGTTGACTGACTAGAGCATTTCCCCTCCTAAGGCCTCCACTCTACTGTTGACTGACTAGAGCATTTCCCCTCTCAAGGCCTCCACTGTACTGTTGACTGACTAGAGCATTTCCCCTCTCAAGGCCTCCACTGTACTGTTGACTGACTAGAGCATTTCCCCTCCCAAGGCCTCCACTCTACTGTTGACTGACTAGAGCATTTACCCTCTCAAGGCCTCCACTCTACTGTTGACTGACTAGAGCATTTCCCCTCCCAAGGCCTCCACTGTACTGTTGACTGACTAGAGCATTCCCCCTCCCAAGGCCTCCACTCTACTGTTGATTGACTAGAGCATTTCCCCTCCCAAGGCCTCCACTCTACTGTTGACTGACTAGAGCATTTCCCCTCCCAAGGCCTCCACTCTACTGTTGACTGACTAGAGCATTTCCCCTCCCAAGGCCTCCACTCTACTGTTGACTGACTAGAGCATTTCCCCTCTCAAGGCCTCCACTGTACTGTTGACTGACTAGAGCATTTCCCCTCCCAAGGCCTCCACTGTACTGTTGACTGACTAGAGCATTTCCCCTCCCAAGGCCTCCACTGTACTGTTGACTGACTAGAGCATTTCCCCTCCCAAGGCCTCCACTCTACTGTTGACTGACTAGAGCATTTCCCCTCCCAAGGCCTCCACTCTACTGTTGACTGACTAGAGCATTTCCCCTCTCAAGGCCTCCACTGTACTGTTGACTGACTAGAGCATTTCCCCTCTCAAGGCCTCCACTGTACTGTTGACTGACTAGAGCATTTCCCCTCCCAAGGCCTCCACTCTACTGTTGACTGACTAGAGCATTTACCCTCTCAAGGCCTCCACTCTACTGTTGACTGACTAGAGCATTTCCCCTCCCAAGGCCTCCACTGTACTGTTGACTGACTAGAGCATTTCCCCTCCCAAGGCCTCCACTCTACTGTTGACTGACTAGAGCATTTCCCCTCCCAAGGCCTCCACTCTACTGTTGACTGACTAGAGCATTTCCCCTCCCAAGGCCTCCACTGTACTGTTGACTGACTAGAGCATTCCCCCTCCCAAGGCCTCCACTCTACTGTTGACTGACTAGAGCATTTCCCCTCCCAAGGCCTCCACTCTACTGTTGACTGACTAGAGCATTTCCCCTCCCAAGGCCTCCACTCTACTGTTGACTGACTAGAGCATTTCCCCTCTCAAGGCCTCCACTGTACTGTTGACTGACTAGAGCATTTCCCCTCTCAAGGCCTCCACTGTACTGTTGACTGACTAGAGCATTTCCCCTCCCAAGGCCTCCACTCTACTGTTGACTGACTAGAGGATTTACCCTCTCAAGGCCTCCACTCTACTGTTGACTGACTAGAGCATTTCCCCTCCCAAGGCCTCCACTGTACTGTTGACTGACTAGAGCATTCCCCCTCCCAAGGCCTCCACTCTACTGTTGACTGACTAGAGCATTTCCCCTCCCAAGGCCTCCACTCTACTGTTGACTGACTAGAGCATTTCCCCTCCCAAGGCCTCCACTCGAATGTTGACTGACTAGAGCATTTCCCCTCCCAAGGCCTCCACTCTACTGTTGACTGACTAGAGCATTTCCCCTCTCAAGGCCTCCACTGTACTGTTGACTGACTAGAGCATTTCCCCTCCCAAGGCCTCCACTGTACTGTTGACTGACTAGAGCATTTCCCCTCCCAAGGCCTCCACTGTACTGTTGACTGACTAGAGCATTTCCCCTCCCAAGGCCTCCACTCTACTGTTGACTGACTAGAGCATTTCCCCTCCCAAGGCCTCCACTCTACTGTTGACTGACTAGAGCATTTCCCCTCCCAAGGCCTCCACTCTACTGTTGACTGACTAGAGCATTTACCCTCTCAAGGCCTCCACTCTACTGTTGACTGACTAGAGCATTTCCCCTCCCAAGGCCTCCACTGTACTGTTGACTGACTAGAGCATTTCCCCTCCCAAGGCCTCCACTCTACTGTTGACTGACTAGAGCATTTCCCCTCCCAAGGCCTCCACTCTACTGTTGACTGACTAGAGCATTTCCCCTCTCAAGGCCTCCACTGTACTGTTGACTGACTAGAGCATTTCCCCTCTCAAGGCCTCCACTGTACTGTTGACTGACTAGAGCATTTCCCCTCCCAAGGCCTCCACTCTACTGTTGACTGACTAGAGCATTTACCCTCTCAAGGCCTCCACTCTACTGTTGACTGACTAGAGCATTTCCCCTCCCAAGGCCTCCACTGTACTGTTGACTGACTAGAGCATTCCCCCTCCCAAGGCCTCCACTCTACTGTTGATTGACTAGAGCATTTCCCCTCCCAAGGCCTCCACTCTACTGTTGACTGACTAGAGCATTTCCCCTCCCAAGGCCTCCACTCTACTGTTGACTGACTAGAGCATTTCCCCTCCCAAGGCCTCCACTCTACTGTTGACTGACTAGAGCATTTCCCCTCTCAAGGCCTCCACTGTACTGTTGACTGACTAGAGCATTTCCCCTCCCAAGGCCTCCACTGTACTGTTGACTGACTAGAGCATTTCCCCTCCCAAGGCCTCCACTGTACTGTTGACTGACTAGAGCATTTCCCCTCCCAAGGCCTCCACTCTACTGTTGACTGACTAGAGCATTTCCCCTCCCAAGGCCTCCACTCTACTGTTGACTGACTAGAGCATTTCCCCTCTCAAGGCCTCCACTGTACTGTTGACTGACTAGAGCATTTCCCCTCTCAAGGCCTCCACTGTACTGTTGACTGACTAGAGCATTTCCCCTCCCAAGGCCTCCACTCTACTGTTGACTGACTAGAGCATTTACCCTCTCAAGGCCTCCACTCTACTGTTGACTGACTAGAGCATTTCCCCTCCCAAGGCCTCCACTGTACTGTTGACTGACTAGAGCATTTCCCCTCCCAAGGCCTCCACTCTACTGTTGACTGACTAGAGCATTTCCCCTCCCAAGGCCTCCACTCTACTGTTGACTGACTAGAGCATTTCCCCTCCCAAGGCCTCCACTGTACTGTTGACTGACTAGAGCATTCCCCCTCCCAAGGCCTCCACTCTACTGTTGACTGACTAGAGCATTTCCCCTCCCAAGGCCTCCACTCTACTGTTGACTGACTAGAGCATTTCCCCTCCCAAGGCCTCCACTCTACTGTTGACTGACTAGAGCATTTCCCCTCTCAAGGCCTCCACTGTACTGTTGACTGACTAGAGCATTTCCCCTCTCAAGGCCTCCACTGTACTGTTGACTGACTAGAGCATTTCCCCTCCCAAGGCCTCCACTCTACTGTTGACTGACTAGAGCATTTCCCCTCCCAAGGCCTCCACTCTACTGTTGACTGACTAGAGCATTTCCCCTCCTAAGGCCTCCACTCTACTGTTGACTGACTAGAGCATTTCCCCTCTCAAGGCCTCCACTGTACTGTTGACTGACTAGAGCATTTCCCCTCTCAAGGCCTCCACTGTACTGTTGACTGACTAGAGCATTTCCCCTCCCAAGGCCTCCACTCTACTGTTGACTGACTAGAGGATTTACCCTCTCAAGGCCTCCACTCTACTGTTGACTGACTAGAGCATTTCCCCTCCCAAGGCCTCCACTGTACTGTTGACTGACTAGAGCATTCCCCCTCCCAAGGCCTCCACTCTACTGTTGACTGACTAGAGCATTTCCCCTCCCAAGGCCTCCACTCTACTGTTGACTGACTAGAGCATTTCCCCTCCCAAGGCCTCCACTCGAATGTTGACTGACTAGAGCATTTCCCCTCCCAAGGCCTCCACTCTACTGTTGACTGACTAGAGCATTTCCCCTCTCAAGGCCTCCACTGTACTGTTGACTGACTAGAGCATTTCCCCTCCCAAGGCCTCCACTGTACTGTTGACTGACTAGAGCATTTCCCCTCCCAAGGCCTCCACTGTACTGTTGACTGACTAGAGCATTTCCCCTCCCAAGGCCTCCACTCTACTGTTGACTGACTAGAGCATTTCCCCTCCCAAGGCCTCCACTCTACTGTTGACTGACTAGAGCATTTCCCCTCCCAAGGCCTCCACTCTACTGTTGACTGACTAGAGCATTTACCCTCTCAAGGCCTCCACTCTACTGTTGACTGACTAGAGCATTTCCCCTCCCAAGGCCTCCACTGTACTGTTGACTGACTAGAGCATTTCCCCTCCCAAGGCCTCCACTCTACTGTTGACTGACTAGAGCATTTCCCCTCCCAAGGCCTCCACTCTACTGTTGACTGACTAGAGCATTTCCCCTCCCAAGGCCTCCACTGTACTGTTGACTGACTAGAGCATTTCCCCTCCCAAGGCCTCCACTCTACTGTTGACTGACTAGAGCATTTCCCCTCCCAAGGCCTCCACTCTACTGTTGACTGACTAGAGCATTTCCCCTCTCAAGGCCTCCACTGTACTGTTGACTGACTAGAGCATTTCCCCTCTCAAGGCCTCCACTGTACTGTTGACTGACTAGAGCATTTCCCCTCCCAAGGCCTCCACTCTACTGTTGACTGACTAGAGCATTTCCCCTCCCAAGGCCTCCACTCTACTGTTGACTGACTAGAGCATTTCCCCTCCCAAGGCCTCCACTCTACTGTTGACTGACTAGAGCATTTCCCCTCCCAAGGCCTCCACTCTACTGTTGACTGACTAGAGCATTTCCCCTCCCAAGGCCTCCACTCTACTGTTGACTGACTAGAGCATTTCCCCTCCCAAGGCCTCCACTGTACTGTTGACTGACTAGAGCATTTCCCCTCCCAAGGCCTCCACTCTACTGTTGACTGACTAGAGCATTTCCCCTCCCAAGGCCTCCACTCTACTGTTGACTGACTAGAGCATTTCCCCTCCCAAGGCCTCCACTCTACTGTTGACTGACTAGAGCATTTCCCCTCCCAAGGCCTCCACTCTACTGTTGACTGACTAGAGCATTTCCCCTCCCAAGGCCTCCACTCTACTGTTGACTGACTAGAGCATTTCCCCTCCCAAGGCCTCCACTGTACTGTTGACTGACTAGAGCATTTCCCCTCCCAAGGCCTCCACTCTACTGTTGACTGACTAGAGCATTTCCCCTCCCAAGGCCTCCACTGTACCTATACACATGCCCTACAATGCCCTACTGCTATTTGTGTCGTTTGGGGAAAAAACACATTTATCAACGTGAAAACAAAACTGATCCACAACAAAAGTATTTTGGAGCTATTCTAACCTTTAAAATTGTACTTCACTCAAATGAAAATAAACACATGGCCTGTCCTTTCCTCTAGAATGTTCTTCTCAACCACAGTAGAAAGATATGTTCTCAGTGGCTGGTTCACTGCCTTCAGCAGGACTCTGTTACCTTGCTGTTGACCTGACAAAGGTTTCCCACACTGGCTGCATCTCAGACGGTACTCTATTCCCTACATACCGCCCCGGTCTAAAGTAGTCACTATGTAGGGAATAGGGCTCTGGTCTAAAGTAGTGCACTATATAGGGAATAGGGCCCCGGTCTAAAGTAGTCACTATGTAGGCAATGGGGCTCTGGTCTAAAGTAGTGCCACTATATAGAGAATAGGGCTCTGGTCTAAAGTAGTGCCACTATATAGGGCTCTGGTCTAAAGTAGTATACTATATAGGGAATAGAGTGCAATAGGGCTCTGGTCTAAAGTAGTACACTATATATGGAAGAGGGCTCTGGTCTATGGTAGTACACTATATATGGAAGAGGGCTCTGGTTAAGGTAGTGCACTAAATAGGGAATAGGAGTCCATTTGAGGCGCATCCCTGAACCTACCACCCACCCCCTCTTCTCTGTGTGGTAACAGACAAACAGTCTTGCCCAACTTTTATTTAATTTATTTCACCTTTATTTAACCAGGTAGGCCAGATCACCTTTATTTAACCAGGTAGGCAAGTTGAGAACACCTTTATTTAACCAGGTAGGCTAGTTGAGAACACCTTTATTTAACCAGGTAGGCTAGTTGAGAACACCTTTATTTAACCAGGTAGGCTAGTTGAGAACACCTTTATTTAACCAGGTAGGTTAGTTGAGAACACCTTTATTTAACCAGGTAGGCCAGTTGAGAACACCTTTATTTAACCAGGTAGGCAAGTTGAGAACACCTTTATTTAACCAGGTAGGCCAGTTGAGAACACCTTTATTTAACCAGGTAGGCAAGTTGAGAACACCTTTATTTAACCAGGTAGGCAAGTTGAGAACAAGTTCTCATTTACAACTGCGACCTGACCAAGTAAGTTCCTTTACAGAGGGCCAGGCCAGGTGGAGGCCTTTACAAACCAAACAGGCCCTCTGCTTGTAGAGGATGTAGCTGACAGTGATGCACTGGGTCGGGGGCCTCATCTTGTTTGTTCTGGATGGTGAATAGAGAGTTGGGGGGGGGGGGGGGGGGGGGGCGTTATGTATATATGGAACACACACTGTTGTTTTGGTGCAGGTAAATTGGAGTATGGCCAAACCAAAACGTTATAATAACAACGTGGGGGGCTTAGGAAGTTTGTTCTCTAAACAGTTGTTTAAAGTAGGACTGACAGAATTGTATTGGATGGAATAGCAGTATGTTGAGTGTGCCCTGTGGTTGACTTTTTCAGAGGTTACTTTTGACTGTTGCAGTTCTGTCTGTATTTTCTTGCTCAAACAGTCACTCCATCATTCCAACATTCTATTCTAACCAGACAGACCACATCTTGCTCAAACAGTCACTCCATCATTCCAACATTCTATTCTAACCAGACAGACCACATCTTGCTCAAACAGTCACTCCATCATTCCAACATTCTATTCTAACCAGACAGACCACATCTTGCTCAAACAGTCACTCCATCATTCCAACATTCTATTCTAACCAGACAGACCACATCTTGCTCAAACAGTCACTCCATCATTCCAACATTCTATTCTAACCAGACAGACCACATCTTGCTCAAACAGTCACTCCATCATTCCAACATTCTATTCTAACCAGACAGACCACATCTTGCTCAAACAGTCACTCCATCATTCCAACATTCTATTCTAACCAGACAGACCACATCTTGCTCAAACAGTCACTCCATCATTCCAACATTCTATTCTAACCAGACAGACCACATCTTGCTCAAACAGTTATTCTATCATTCCAACATTCTATTCTAACCAGACAGACCACATCTTGCTCAAACAGTCACTCCATCATTCCAACATTATATTCTAACCAGACAGACCACATCTTGCTCAAACAGTCACTCCATCATTCCAACATTCTATTCTAACCAGACAGACCACATCTTGCTCAAACAGTCACTCCATCATTCCAACATTCTATTCTAACCAGACAGACCACATCTTGCTCAAACAGTCACTCCATCATTCCAACATTCTATTCTAACCAGACAGACCACATCTTGCTCAAACAGTCACTCCATCATTCCAACATTCTATTCTAACCAGACAGACCACATCTTGCTCAAACAGTCACTCCATCATTCCAACATTCTATTCTAACCAGACAGACCACATCTTGCTCAAACAGTCACTCCATCATTCCAACATTCTATTCTAACCAGACAGACCACATCTTGCTCAAACAGTCACTCCATCATTCCAACATTCTATTCTAACCAAACAGACCACATCTTGCTCAAACAGTCACTCCATCATTCCAACATTCTATTCTAACCAGACAGACCACATCTTGAAAAGGAAGTGAGGTGTGAACCGTTAAAAAAAAGACTAGATTATCTTTACATTACTAGATTATCTTTACATTAATAGATTATCTTTACATTAATAGATTATCTTTAGATTACTAGATTATCTTTACATTAATAGATTATCTTTAGATTACTAGATTATCTTTAGATTACTAGATTATTTTTAGATTACTAGATTATCTTTAGATTACTAGATTATCTTTAGATTACTAGATTATCTTTAGATTACTAGATTATTTTTAGATTACTAGATTATCTTTAGATGACTAGATTATCTTTAGATGACTAGATCTAGATTCTCAAAACACATTGTCCTCCTCTCCTGTTTCAGGCCAGCGGTACGTGGGAATCTGAGGTTCGTACACTCTGAGGTGGGTACAGTCTGAGGTGGGTACACTCTGAGGTGGGTACAGTCTGAGGTGGGTACAATCTGAGGTAGGAACAGTCTGAGGTGGGTACAGTCTGAGGTGTGTACACACTGAGGTAGGTACAGTCTGAGGTGGGTACAGTCTGAGGTGGGTACACTGAGGTGGGTACAGTCTGAGGTGGGTACAGTCTGAGGTGGGTACAGTCTGAGGTGGGTACAGTCTGAGGTGGGTACAGTCTGAGGTGGGTACACTCTGAGGTAGGTACAGTCTGAGGTGGGTACAGTCTGAGGTGGGTACAGTCTGAGGTGGGTACAGTCTTAGGTGGGTACAGTCTGAGGTGGGTACAGTCTGAGGTAGATACACTGAGGTAGATACACTCTGAGGTAGATACACTGAGGTGGGTACAGTCTGAGGTGGGTACAGTCTGAGGTGGGTACACTCTGAGGTAGGTACACTCTGAGGTAGGTACACTCTGAGGTAGGTACACTCTGAGGCAGGTACAGTCTGAGGTGGGTACAGTCTGAGGTGGGTACACTCTGAGGTAGATACACTGAGGTAGATACACTCTGAGGTAGATACACTGAGGTGGGTACAGTCTGAGGTGGGTACAGTCTGAGGTGGGTACACTGAGGTGGGTACACTCTGAGGTAGATACACTCTGAGGTAGATACACTATGAGGTAGATACACTGAGGTGGGTACAGTCTGGATACACAGAAATTCCTCAGAACCCCAGGTTTTGACATAGTTCACAGTGGAGCAAGTCAAAGTGTGATGATGCACAGCTGGCTTGTATTACACGGCAAGATTACATCAACAACGGTGGAATGTCCATCGGGGTGTCTCTTTCATTTCATTTGTGCTTCCTTGTTGAATTAGCCCGGGAGGGAGCAGGTGTGAGGAGCTGTGAACGGAGGACCAGTAGGACCAGTTATTACTGCTGTCCAGGGGAAAACATCAGGGTGTTGGGCTGGTCAGAGAGGTCAGGTTGTTGCTCAAACATCCTTTTGAACCAGGACAAAACAGTCCCGTCCTGGCAGTAACTGGAGAGGGGTCATCCTCTTTCGATGAACCCACCTAGATTTGAGTCTCTCTTCAGTAAACTTCCAGAGATACCTTTTAAAGGGAAAGGTCTATTAGGGAAACCGTAGGTGCGTTCAACAAGATGTACAGTTTGTGAACGCTAGATAAAGTTATCAAACATATTCCATTTGTTTAATTCAGGTATTTAAAAACAAAACATAAAAAAATAGGGTTAGGCGGTGGCCGTGGCAGGGGGGCGTAGATACGGTCAGCTGCAGAATATTTGTGAACATTTTCTCTACACAATGACAGCTTGTTTTGTCAAAATGAACTGAAATTAGGCGAAATATTCATGTTTTTTGCAACCAGGAAATGGCTGAGCGATTACTGCCGATTTCCTGCAATGTAAACATTTTCTCCATGGAGCTGAGAGAAATGTTTAGACTTTTTAAAGATCATTTCCTGCAATTCTTAGTTTTTCTTGCCACTGTCTATCTTTTATTTTGGTGATTGTTAGTTCTCAAGATTGTATGATGTAAAACTATATAGGTATATTTTATTTTCTACATACGTTATCTGATTTTAGGCATTTCAATTTACACCGAAAGCCTTTTTCCAACCCAAAAATGTATGTCCCATTTATTTATTTTTTGGCATTTTAGGTGACCCGCCAAGGATGACAACTGCAAAACAACCCGTGTTATGTTGGTCATAAACCTTCTGTAATGCACGCTAACAGTCAAACAAGGTAGCGCGCAGCGATGCGAACTTAAGTGTCTGTTTCCTGTGGCATTTTGAGCCAATGGAAAGGCTCAGGGGCAAAGCCATGTCAAGAGGCAGCAGATATGAGTTGTTAAGGAGGTAAGACCTTACTTCCTGTGTACTCAAGACTCAAGGGAACTGCTCCGAGTCAAGACACACACTGAACTGTTACTGAGCGTACCAACACTGTAGTTGCTTTCTGTTGCTATATCTCGTTCATTCACGAGTAGTACAGATAGAATTACTACATCTGTGTGGTGTTTAGAGTCGGACGCATAAGAGTGTCAAACAGATGTGATTTAATTGGCACACACTACTCCAGTGGCCAGATGGGATGCCACAAAAAACACATCTGGACCTTTAGAAATGTGTTTGTAACAGTCCTAACACGGGTATTCAATTCAGTTAGTGCCTGAAGTGGTTGGAAGCATTGATGATGCAGACGGTATTACTGTTGTCTATACTGTCCCCTTTAAGGCCTTTATTTAGTAGAGAAGGAGTAGAACAGTAAACAGTCTAATGATGATGTTTTCAGGCCTTTATTTAGTGGAGTCCAGCCCACAGCAGAGCCCAGCCCATAGCACGAAGTAATTACAGCAGAGCCCAGCCCATAGCACGAAGTAATCACAGCAGAGCCCAGCCCACAGCAGAGCCCAGCCCACAGCAGAGCCCAGCCCACAGCAGAGCCCAGCCCACAGCAGGGCCCAGCCCACAGCACTAAGTAATCACATCAGGGAGATAATAAAGAACAGCTTTTATCAGAATGGATTTTACAGCAGTTAAACAACCGCTCACAATCTGATATGTGTTATATGGACACTGGCTAACTCCCAAATGGCACTCTATTCCCTCTGTAGCTCACCCATTTAGACCAGGGCCCGATGTAGCTCACCCATTTAGACCAGGGCCCGATGTAGCGGCTGGGAGGGAGCTCACTGTGAAGGATGGCGGCTGGGAGGGAGCTCACTGTGAAGGATGGCGGCTGGGAGGGAGCTCACTGTGAAGGATGGCGGCTGGGAGGGAGCTCACTGTGAAGGATGGCGGCTGGGAGGGAGCTCACTGTGAAGGATGGCGGCTGGGAGGGAGCTCACTGTGAAGGATGGCGGCTGGGAGGGAGCTCACTGTGAAGGATGGCGGCTGGGAGGGAGCTCACTGTGAAGGATGGCAGCTGGGAGGGAGCTCACTGTGAAGGATTGCTGCTGGGTCATGGAGGCCTCAAAGTAAAGACAGGTGTTGAGGAAGCAAGTGACTGGGGTTACCCCCATCCAGTAGCTAGAGAAACACTCAAGTCACACTTGGAGATGGGAGTAATACCTCAGACGAATTACACAGACAGAGATGAGAGTGTTTAAGTCTCCCTCCGTCGACAAATCTCTTATTGAGGATTAATTAACAAGCCCTCTGCCATTAGGTAGGGCTGTGGGTATTAGGACTAAATGATGGGGCCTCAAACTACACTCTTATAGAATAAAATAAAAGGTGCTATCTAGAACCTCAAAGGGTTGTTCGGCTGTCCCCATAGGAGAACCTTTGGAGGAACCCTTTTTTTGGTTCCAGGTAAAATCATTCTACAAAGGGTTCTACATGGAACCCAAAAAGGGTTTTGCCTTGAAATGTTTAGATTGCATGTGTACTCGCATGGAAAACTATATGGTTTTAAGAAAACAAGGCCCGCATGGGGAAAGAATATATGTGCATTTATCTATATATACCATCGGTGCGCAACAATTCCTAAATCATCATTACCAATACAGATAACAAATCCTACTTGTTAAATTGCCTCATATATATTTAATGTGTGGCCTATGTTTTTAGAGGCATTACAGGCATTTAGTTCTGTCTTGTGTTGGTCTGATGCTGAGCTCTACAGCCTCCAACATTCAGTCAGGGAACGATCAGAGCTTGACAGCCTCCAACATTCAGTCAGGAAACGATCAGAGCTCGACAGCCTCCAACATTCAGTCAGGGAACGATCAGAGCTCGACAGCCTCCAACATTCAGTCAGGAAACGATCAGAGCTCGACAGCCTCCATCATTCAGTCAGGGAACGATCAGAGCTCTACAGCCTCCATCATTCAGTCAGGGAACGATCAGAGCTCTACAGCCTCCAACATTCAGTCAGGGAACGATCAGAGCTCTACAGCCTCCAACATTCAGTCAGGGAACGATCAGAGCTCTACAGCCTCCAACATTCAGTCAGGGAACGATCAGAGCTCTACAGCCTCCATCATTCAGTCAGGGAACGATCAGAGCTCTACAGCCTCCAACATTCAGTCAGGAAACGATCAGAAAAATGATAGTGGGACAAATGCTTATCATCTGGCTTCATTAGAAGAACAAACCGTGAAACATCGGTTTTCAAATGTGACAGAATGCACACATATGCAGTCACAGGCAGTAGACCACCAGCTCACACTTAGAGAGGTGAGGGAGGTGGATTCGGGGCTCTGCAAGTCAGAGAAGGAGAAAAAGGCAAGTGTCTCGATAACCAGGAGTGGAATGATTATTGAGGTGAGCTCAGAGCAGAGCTGGTGGTGAAGCAGAGTGAAACAGATCGAAACAGCTACTGGGGGTGAAGTAGAGTGAAGCAGAGTGAAGCAGATAATGGGAGTGAAGCAGAGTGAAGCAGATAATGGGAGTGAAGCAGAGTGAAGCAGAGTGAAACAGCTACTGGGGGTGAAGCAGATAATGGGAGTGAAGCAGAGTGAAGCAGCTACTGGGGGTGAAGCAGAGTGAAGCAGAGTGAAGCAGATAATGGGGGTGAAGCAGAGTGAAGCAGATAATGGGGGTGAAGTAGAGTGAAGCAGAGTGAAGCAGATAATGGGGGTGAAGCAGAGTGAAGCAGATAATGGGGGTGAAGTAGAGTGAAACAGCTGTCAGTGCTGAGTCTCTCCACTAGCTCTCTCTCCTGCAGTGTGTTTACAGCCATTATAAACACTGCGTTAGTATGAAGGATGCTGAGTTCTCTCACCACCATCTGATCCAAGGGGACCCGGTCGGTCGTTAGACCTTATTCTCGGCCCCCCGGAATGATCTTCTGTCAAACAATTTATTAAGCAAATGGCTTCAGCATCTCTCTGGTGACTCATAGCCTACACTCCGCTAAGACTCAACAAGGCCTGTGGCAGTTGTTTTGAAAAACCATCTACACGTTTTCTTTTTTCTTCTTGGCACCAATTTATTTCACCGCGGAAGTTTGTAGCCCATGAAAAATAAACGGAGAAGTTTGAATTAAGAAAAATGTTCTGCGGAGAGAGAAGCAGCTGATGAATGGGGGGGAAATGTGTGACCAATTGATTGTTATTTCAGATAAGAGTTACTATTATGCCCACCAAAATCTAAATCGACATTTTATTATAAGTGATTTAAATATTTGGTATAATATGTGAAAAGTCCGGACTGGTTAATGGGTACCAAACGTACCCTTTAAAACTTATGGATCAAATCCTGTTAGCGGGATCGATTTGGCAACATCCGGTGAAATGGCAGAGCGCCAAATTCAAACTAAATTATTTAAAATATTTAACTTTCATACAATCACAAGTGCAATACACCAAATTAAAGCTGAACTTCTTGTTAATCCAGCCGCTGTGTCAGATTTCAAAAAGGCTTTACGGCGAAAGCAAACCATGCTATTATCTGAGGATAGCACCCCATCAAACACACACATGACAATCATAATTCAACCCGCCAGGCGCGACACAAAACACAGAAATAACGATATAATTCGTGCCTTACCTTTGAAGAGCTTCTTCTGTTGGCACTCCAATATGCCCCAAAAACATCATAAATGGTCCTTTTGTTCGATTAATTCCGTCGTTATATCGCGAAAATATCCATTTATTTGGAGCGTTTGATTCAGAAAAACACCGGTTCCAACTCGCCCAACATGACGACAAAGTATCTAATAAGTTACATGTAATCGTGATCCAAACATTTCAAACAACTTTCCCAATCTAACTTTACGTATTTTAAAAGGTAAATAATCTATAAAATTTAAGACAGGATAAACTGTGTTCAGTAGCAGATAAAATGAAGGTGGAGCGAGGTCCAGGTCACACGCCCCAAACAAAACAGTCCACTTGGCTATACACCCAGAAAGGAAAGGGATACGTCTTCATTACTAGAAGGGAAAACATCAACCGATTTCTAAAGACTGTTGACATCTAGTGGAAGCCATAGGAAGTGCAAGCATATTTCTATTAAAACGGACTTGCCATAGAAAGCTTATGGAAAACAGATTGACCTCAAAAAAAAGATTCCCTGGATGGATTGTGCTCGGGGTTTCGCCTGCCAAATCAGTTCTGTTATACTCAGACATTATTCAGAGTGTTTTCCATCCACATCTACTAATAATATGCATATCCTAGCTTCTGGGCTTGAGTAGCAGGCAGTTTACTTTGGGCACGCTTTTCAGGAGAAGAGAACAGAACACAGCTCTTTTAGAGAAGAGAAGAGAAGAGAACAGAACAGAACACAGCTCTTTTAGAGAAGAGAAGAGAACAGAACACAGCTCTTTTAGAGAAGAGAAGAGAAGAGAACAGAACACAGCTCTTTTAGAGAAGAGAAGAGAACAGAACAGAACAGAAGAGAACAGAACACAGCTATTTTAGAGAAGAGAAGAGAACAGAACACAGCTCTTTTAGAGAAGAGAACAGAACACAGCTCTTAGAAAAGAGAAGAGAAGAGAACACAGCTCTTTTAGAGAAGAGAACAGAACAGAACAGAACACAGCTCTTTTGGAGAAGAGAAGAGAAGAGAACAGAACAGAACAGCTCTTTTAGAGAAGAGAAGAGAACAGAACAGAACAGAACAGAACACAGCTCTTTTAGAGAAGAGAAGAGAACAGAACACAGCTCTTTTAGAGAAGAGAAGAGAACAGAACACAGCTCTTTTAGAGAAGAGAAGAGAGGAGAGGAGAGGAGAGGATAGGAGAGGAGAGGAGAGGAGAGGAGCACAGATCCTTTAGAGAGGAGAGGAGAGAAGAGATTCTTTAGAGAAGAGAGGAGAGCTCCTTTTGTTTGTCCTCTTTGTGATGTGTTGGTGTGCGAGGACCTGTCCTCCTCTCCTCTCCTCTCTTCCCCTCTCCCAGCTTCAGTCACACCTGTCGGGGAGGACAGGACTAGCAGAGGGAGCTGAATGTTATCCTCCAGTCAGAATAGAAGGAACCAGCAGGGTAAAAACAAAATAGGGCAACATCTGATTAACGTTGGCAGTGATATCCCCACTCCGTTGGTATTTTATTACCACAGCTGCAGGGGCAGGCATTGATCAGATGCACGCTAAGCTGCAAAGGGTAGAGGCAGGGTTCGAGGTTAGAGACATGAAAACAGCTCTGTTTCTACACCTGTAAGGCACTAAAGGTCTCAGAGACGGCGGAGCACGGGAGGATGAAAAGACCCCTGACAAAGAAAGAAAGAGAAACACAGAGCCGTGACAGTGTGATGCCTTTACAGGACCAACAGAAAGGCTGTCTCTGCAGGTGCCAAATGCCCTCCTCACACTAAGCATTCAAGCCAGATCAGGCGCTCCCATTGAGGGACGAGACAAGAGGCCATCAGCAGCTGTGTTCTCCTCTCTTGTCATGACATACAGGGTTACATTGCATTAGTAGGCCTACGTGGTTATTAGATAACTCAAATGTATCTGTATCAGTATAGTCCTGCAACCTATAGCTGTCTTCTCAACAAGCTGATCAGGCCTGCTTCACAGAACTAGTCAGTCGTGTTGTTGACTCAACAGCAGAAGTCAGTCGTGTTGTTGACTCAACAGCAGAAGTCAGTCGTGTTGTTGACTCAACAGCAGAAGTCAGTCGTGTTGTTGACTCAACATCAGAACAAGTCAGTCATGTTGTTGACTCAACAGCAGAAGTCAGTCGTGTTGTTGACTCAACATCAGAAGTCAGTCGTGTTGTTGACTCAACAGCAGAACTAGTCAGGCATGTTGTTGACTCAACAGCAGAACAAGTCAGTCGTGTTGTTGACTCAACAGCAGAACAAGACAGTCAGTCAGTCATGTTGTTGACTCAACAGCAGAACAAGTCCGTCAGTCAGTCATGTTGTTGACTCAACAGCAGAACAAGACAGTCATGTTGTTGACTCAACAGCAGAACAAGTCAGTCAGTCAGTCGTGTTGTTGACTCAACAGCAGAAGTCAGTCATGTTGTTGACTCAACAGCAGAACAAGACAGTCATGTTGTTGACTCAACAGCAGAACAAGTCAGTCAGTCAGTCGTGTTGTTGACTCAACAGCAGAAGTCAGTCGTGTTGTTGACTCAACAGCAGAACAAGTCAGTCGTGTTGTTGACTAAACAGCAGAAGTCAGTCGTGTTGTTGACTCAACAGCAGAACAAGACAGTCATGTTGTTGACTCAACAGCAGAACAAGACAGTCAGTCAGTCATGTTGTTGACTCAACAGCAGAACAAGACAGTCAGTCAGTCATGTTGTTGACTCAACAGCAGAACAAGACAGTCATGTTGTTGACTCAACAGCAGAACAAGTCAGTCATGTTGTTGACTCAACAGCAGAACAAGACAGTCAGTCAGTCATGTTGTTGACTCAACAGCAGAACTAGTCAGTCAGTCGTGTTGTTGACTCAACAGCAGAACAAGTCAGTCGTGTTGTTGACTCAACAGCAGAAGTCAGTCATGTTGTTGACTCAACAGCAGAACAAGTCAGTCATGTTGTTGACTCAACAGCAGAACAAGTCAGTCGTGTTGTTGACTCAACAGCAGAACAAGTCAGTCGTGTTGTTGACTCAACAGCAGAACAAGTCAGTCAGTCAGTCGTGTTGTTGACTCAACATCAGAACAAGTCAGTCAGTCAGTCATGTTGTTGACTCAACAGCAGAACAAGTCAGTCGTGTTGTTGACTCAACAGCAGAACAAGTCAGTCAGTCAGTCATGTTGTTGACTCAACAGCAGAACAAGTCAGTCAGTCAGTCATGTTGTTGACTCAACAGCAGAACAAGTCAGTCATGTTGTTGACTCAACAGCAGAACAAGACAGTCAGTCAGTCAGTCGTGTTGTTGACTCAACAGCAGAAGTCAGTCATGTTGTTGACTCAACAGCAGAACAAGTCAGTCAGTCAGTCAGTCAGTCATGTTGTTGACTCAACAGCAGAACAAGTCAGTCATGTTGTTGACTCAACAGCAGAACAAGTCAGTCAGTCAGTCGTGTGGTTGACTCAACAGCAGAACAAGACAGTCAGTCAGTCGTGTTGTTGACTCAACAGCAGAAGTCAGTCATGTTGTTGACTCAACAGCAGAACAAGTCAGTCAGTCAGTCAGTCAGTCATGTTGTTGACTCAACAGCAGAACTAGTCAGTCATGTTGTTGACTCAACAGCAGAACAAGTCAGTCATGTTGTTGACTCAACCGCAGAACTAGTCAGTCATGTTGTTGACTCAACAGCAGAACTAGTCAGTCAGTCAGTCAGTCATGTTGTTGACTCAACAGCAGAACAAGTCAGTCATGTTGTTGACTCAACAGCAGAACTAGTCAGTCATGTTGTTGACTCAACAGCAGAACTAGTCAGTCATGTTGTTGACTCAACATCAGAACAAGTCAGTCATGTTGTTGACTCAACCGCAGAACTAGTCAGTCATGTTGTTGACTCAACAGCAGAACTAGTCAGTCATGTTGTTGACTCAACAGCAGAACTAGTCAGTCATGTTGTTGACTCAACAGCAGAACTAGTCAGTCATGTTGTTGACTCAACAGCAGAACTAGAAAGTCATGTTGTTGACTCAACAGCAGAACTAGTCAGTCATGTTGTTGACTCAACCGCAGAACAAGACAGTCAGTCAGTCATGTTGTTGACTCAACATCAGAAGTCAGTCGTGTTGTTGACTCAACAGCAGAACAAGTCAGTCGTGTTGTTGACTCAACAGCAGAACAAGTCAGTCGTGTTGTTGACTCAACAATAGTGGACAAAGACAAGAAGAAAGTTGGCTTGGCCAAATGCAGGCTACTCTGCAACTCAATTTGAGTAATCCAGTCGTTCAATCTGCAGAGAAAGGAATCTGAAAATCTACCCCTAAACTTTGTTCCAACAAGTCAAAATACATTCCTATTTAGTCCTCAGATACCCTAAAATGTAATCAAACTATAATAATTCTTATTGAAGTATGTTCAATAGGAAACCGATTTTAGCAGGTGCGTCCTGTCTTCAAGGCGCGTGCAAACACGAATTTCCAAGACTGTGTCCCTGTACTAAAACTGATATTCCTTATTCATTTTTGAAGTTACAAGCCTGAAACCTTGAACATAGACTGTTGACACCCTGTGGAAGCCATAGGAATTACATTCAGGGAGCTAATGTTCAATATGACCTTATACTTGCCATTCTAAAAGGATGGTCTCTAAAAAAAAAAAGAAAAATCTGGTTGGTTTTAATTTGTATTTTCTCCTACCATATGTATTGTTATATTCTCCTACATTATTTTAATATTTCTACAAACGTCAAAGTGTTTTCTTTCCAATGGTACCGATTATATGCATATCCTGGCTTCAGGGCCTGAGCAACAGGCAGTTTACTTTGGGCACGTCATTCAGGCGGAAATTGAGAAAAAAGGGGTCTAGCCCTTAAATATGCTAAATGCGTTTAGTTGAATTCTATTGAGACATTTTCGTTTAAGATTGGTCATAAGTAATCCTGTTGTAAAATAAATATCATCCTTTTGCTGTCATTTTTTGGGTATGCCAGCTTTTCTTGGTAATTGCTGCAATATTGCCTGTTCAAACTTTTGTAAAAGTTTTAACCCATTCGCAAGTGTTTTGTTTCATTCTGTTGAGCCATTTTCTTTGGCCAAAATTAAGTTCCAACTGTAATGTTTTGTTTGCCGCAATATAATATCCTGCTCGTAATTTCCCTAAAAACAATGGCTTTATAAACAAATATATTCTGATGTAAAAATGTACCTCCTTCTGAATCTGTAGAGTAGCCTATCTGACAAGGATAAAGAAATGCATGAATCTGTACTCAGTTCTGTATTGTGCAGCCGTCTTCATCCACCAGGCCAAGACTTTCGACTCTGTCAATCACCGCCTTCTTAACGGCAGACTCAACAGCCTTGGTTTCTCTAATGACTGCCTCGCCTGGTTCACCAACTACTTCTCAGATAGAGTTCAGTGTGTCAAATCGGAGGGCCTGTTGTCTGGATCTCTGGCAGTCTCTATGGGGGTGCCACAGAGTTCAATTCTCGGGCTGACTCTGACTTTCTGTGTATATATCAATGATGCCACTCTTGCTGCTGGTGATTATCTGATCCACCTCTACGCAGACGACACCATTCTGTATACTTCTGGCCCTTCTTTGGACACTGTGTTAGCAAACCTCCAAACGAACTTCAATGCCATACAACACTCCTTCCGTGGCCTCCCACTGCTCTTAAATGCTAGTAAAACTAATTGCATGCTCTTCAACCGATCGCTGCTCGCACCCATCCGCCCGACTAGCATCACTACACGGTTCTGACCTAGAATATGTGGAGAACTATAAATACCTAGGTGTCTAGTTAGACTGTAAACTCTCCTTCCAGACTCACAAAAAGCATCTCCAATCCAAAATTAACTCTAGAATCAGCTTCCTATTTCACAACAAAGCCTCCTTCACTCATGCTGCCAAACTTACCCTTGTAAAACTGACCATCCTACTGATCCTTGACTTCGGCGATGTCATTTACAAAATAGCCTCCAACACTCAACTCATCAAACTGGATGCAGTCTATCACAGTCCCATGCGTTTTGTCACCCAAGCCCCACATACTACCCACCACTGCGCCCTGTATGCTCTCGTTGGCTGGTCCTTGCTACATATTCGTCGCCAAACCCACTGGCTCCAGGTTATCTATAAGTCTTTGTTAGGTAAAGCCCTGCCTTATCTCAGCGCACTGGTCACCATAGCAACACCCACCCGTAGCACGCACTCCTGCAGGCCCCAAAGCCAACACTGCCTTTGGCCGCCTTTCCTTCCAGTTCTCTGCTGCCAATGACTGAAACGAATTGCTAAAATGACTGAAGCTGGAGTCTTATATCTCCCTCTCTAACTTTAAGCATCAGCTGTCAGAGCAGCTTACCGATCACTGTACATGTACACAGCCAATCTGTAAATAGCCCACCCAACTACCTCATCCCCATATTATTACTTACCCTCTTGCTCTTTTGCACCTCTTCTGCTCATCTATCACTCCAATGTTAATGCTAAATTGTAATTATTTCGCCTCAATGACCTATTTATTGCCTTACCTCCTTACTCTTCTACATTTGCACTCACATACTTTTCTATTGTGTTTTTCTATTGTATTATTGACTGTATCTTTTGTTTTACTCCATGTGTAACTCTGTGTTGTTGTTTTTGTCGCACTGCTTTGCTTCATCTTGGTCAGGTCGCAGTTGTAAATGAGAACTTGTTCTCAACTGGCCAACCTGGTTAAATAAAAGGTGAAATAAAATGTATGAATTAATCTCTTTCAGATTCTCTAGGGCCTTCTCTTCCTTGTGTATGTTATGTTATGTATGATACGTTTTTAATTATTAATATCATAAAATGGAGGCCAAAGTCTAAAGGCCTGATGCATTTTGTGCATCTGTTTTTTGGGTCCTACATAGTTTGAGGGGCCAAAACTTACTGACACCGATATCTGCTGATGTATTGTTTCACAGTGGTGAAACTAAAAGTGACAATTTTCCACACAGTTCTCAGAATTACACAAGAGCAAATTGTCCAAGATAGATGATTCAAAATGTCGATTTCTTTCATTGTGATACTAACGAGATCATAATGGACGTATGTTTTCAAATAGCATGAGATTTCCTTATTTTCATTGTTGAAACGATATATATCGGTCAGGCTGTAAACAAGAGAACACAAACAGATCTGGGCTCCAGGCTTCTCCATAACATGCCCACTGCGATAGACTTTTAAGACAAAATATCCCAGACAACGTTCACAGAGGTTGCGACCCTAAACGCTTCGGATGTCGGATCAAGTTGAAATCGCCTCATTTTACTTTCTACAATGAAGTCAGTCAACTCTAGGATTGTGCCACATATCATTCTAGACTACAACCCAACCCAAGCCAAACCCAGTCAGTCCTCATCCAGCCATCCCAGCTAGCCTAATGCCTCAGCGTCCCTCACCCAGCCATCCCAGCTAGTCCTAATGCCTCAGCGTCCCTCACCCAGCCATCCCAGCTAGCCCTAATGCCTCAGCGTCCCTCACCCAGCCATCCCAGCTAGCCCTAATGCCTCAGCGTCCCTCACCCAGCCATCCCAGCTAGTCCTAATGCCTCAGCGTCCCTCACCCAGCCATCCCAGCTAGCCCTAATGCCTCAGCGTCCCTCACCCAGCCATCCCAGCTAGCCCTAATGCCTCAGCGTCCATCACCCAGCCATCCCAGCTAGTCCTAATGCCTCAGCGTCCATCACCCAGCCATCCCAGCTAGTCCCTCACCCAGCCATCCCAGCTAGCCCTAATGCCTCAGCGTCCCTCACCCAGCCATCCCAGCTAGCCCTAATGCCTCAGCGTCCCTCACCCAGCCATCCCAGCTAGCCCTAATGCCTCAGCGTCCATCACCCAGCCATCCCAGCTAGTCCCTCACCCAGCCATCCCAGCTAGTCCTAATGCCTCAGCGTCCCTCACCCAGCCATCCCAGCTAGCCCTAATGCCTCAGCGTCCCTCACCCAGCCATCCCAGCTAGCCCTAATGCCTCAGCGTCCCTCACCCAGCCATCCCAGCTAGTCCTAATGCCTCAGCGTCCCTCACCCAGCCATCCCAGCTAGCCCTAATGCCTCAGCATCCCTCACCCAGCCATCCCAGCTAGCCCTAATGCCTCAGCGTCCGGACAAGTCAAAGAAAGTTCAATTTCCTTCACCTTTCATGTGGCGAACTATTCCAAGGAAATGAGTGTATTCGTTCTGCTATTGGTTCCAAATTAGAACTCAGTGGTGTGACGATCGCAATCTTAATACGTCGTCAAAGCTCATTGGACTAAACTCATTTGACTGCTCTGAGTTCTGCAAATCACAGATTTTGTTGCTAAATGAGGCCGAACACAAATATTTGTTTTTGTTTGTTTTTTTTTAAACTGGTTGTTAGTTTCCTGTAGAATGCTGGGCCTTAGAGTCAGATATCCATGAATTTAGCTGACACTTAACGAGCCTAAATGCTAGTATCTATCAAACAAGAGTGTAAGTTCAGTGTCCGTTTAGATTCAGTTCATCAGTAGAAAAAACCATTGGCAACAACACACTTGATCAACATCCAACATGCCTGGTTAGTCTAGTAGATCTGGGTTGACTGCAGGGTGTCCACACCTGACCGGCCCGCTGAGGGAGGTGTCTGACCGGCCCGCTGAGGGAGATGTCTGACAGGCCAGCTGAGGGAGATGTCTGACCGGCCCGCTGAGGGAGATGTCTGACCGGCCCGCTGAGGGAGGTGTCTGACCGACCCACTGAGGGAGGTGTCTGACCGGCCAGCTGAGGGAGGTGTCTGACCGGCCAGCTGAGGGAGGTGTCTGACCGGCCAGCTGAGGGAGGTGTCTGACCGACCCGCTGAGGGAGGTGTCTGACCGGCCCGCTGAGGGAGGTGTCTGACCAAACAGCTGAGGGAGGTGTCTGACCAACCAGCTGAGGGAGGTGTCAGACCAACCAGCTGAGGGAGGTGTCTGACCAACCAGCTGAGGGAGGTGTCTGACCAACCAGCTGAGGGAGGTGTCTAACCGGCCCGCTGAGGGAGGTGTCTGACCAACCAGCTGAGGGAGGTGTCTGACCAACCAGCTGAGGGAGGTGTCTAACCGGCCCGCTGAGGGAGGTGTCTGACCAAACAGCTGAGGGAGGTGTCTGACCAACCAGCTGAGGAAGGTGTCTAACCGGCCCGCTGAGGGAGGTGTCTGACCAAACAGCTGAGGGAGGTGTCTGACCAACCAGCTGAGGGAGGTGTCTAACCGGCCCGCTGAGGGAGGTGTCTGACCAAACAGCTGAGGGAGGTGTCTGACCAACCAGCTGAGGGAGGTGTCTGACCAACCAGCTGAGGGAGGTGTCTGACCGGCCAGCTGAGGGAGGTGTCTGACCAACCAGCTGAGGGAGGTGTCTGACCAACCAGCTGAGGAAGGTGTCTGATATTATATTGTGGCTTAATGACCTAAAGTATACCTAGCGGCAGTCTTGTTTATAAACCTCGTCTCTTCAACACCACATTAACACATCAGCAACATCAACAAAAGTAAGAAAGCAGTCACATAATACAAGTCAGGGTCCATAGGGAGCCACAGTCACACTGTTCGTTTATGGGAGTCAATCAGCTTGGTTTGAACACAGCAAAAAACAGTGTTAGCACACTACTGTCTTTAGTGTTAGCACACTGCTGTCTTTGGTGTTAGCACACTACTGTCTTTGGTGTTAGCACACTACTGTCTTTGGTGTTAGCACACTACTGTCTTTGGTGTTAGCACACTACTGTCTTTGGTGTTAGCACACTACTGTCTTTGGTGTTAGCACACTACTGTCTTTAGTGTTAGCACACTACTGTCTTTAGTGTTAGCACACTACTGTCTTTAGTGTTAGCACACTACTGTCTTTGGTGTTAGCACACTACTGTCTTTGGTGTTAGCACACTACTGTCTTTGGTGTTAGCACACTACTGTCTTTGGTGTTAGCACACTACTGTCTTTAGTGTTAGCACACTACTGTCTTTGGTGTTAGCACACTACTGTCTTTGGTGTTAGCACACTACTGTCTTTGGTGTTAGCACACTACTGTCTTTAGTGTTACCACACTACTGTCTTTGGTGTTAGCACACTACTGTCTTTAGTGTTAGCACACTACTGTCTTTGGTGTTAGCACACTACTGTCTTTGGTGTTAGCACACTACTGTCTTTGGTGTTAGCACACTACTGTCTTTGGTGTTAGCAAACTACTGTCTTTAGTGTTAGCACACTACTGTCTTTGGTGTTAGCACACTACTGTCTTTGGTGTTAGCACACTACTGTCTTTGGTGTTAGCACACTACTGTCTTTGGTGTTAGAACACTACTGTCTTTGGTGTTAGAACACTGCTGTCTTTGGTGTTAGAACACTGCTGTCTTTGGTGTTAGAACACTACTGTCTTTGGTGTTAGAACACTACTGTCTTTGGTGTTAGCACACTACTGTCTTTGGTGTTAGCACACTACTGTCTTTGTTGTTAGCACACTACTGTATTTGGTGTTAGAACACTACTGTCTTTGGTGTTAGAACACTACTGTCTTTGGTGTTAGCACACTACTGTCTTTGGTGTTAGAACATTGCTGTCTTTGTTGTTAGCACACTACTGCCTTTGGTGTTAGCTCTTTGACCAAGACATTAGTTATAGCCTATTTCCGGGATGAACACACCCCGGAAATGTGTCAGACAGTGCAGGGCTAGAACAAAAATGTGTAATTTGAGTATTTCTGGATGATATTATGCTCTGTCAAAGATGTTCTCTTTGACTCAGTTAGTAGCTGCAGCTCTGTTGATTCCCTAAAGTAAAGGCCTACACTGCCACCTAGTGCCTGACAATTCATATCAACCACCACAACATGGCCCAAAGTAGATGAGTACACAGAACTTTCGTATGGAGCTTTTGTAAAGGCACAAGGTGGAACAAAACTGTCAACCCAGCCTGGTCTCATAGACTAGACGTAACATAGTAAATGTAAATCCGGGACACTCACATTTGCATCATATGTTACAACTGGTTACATAAGACAGAAGGTTATTAGGGTGGTTGGTCATATAACACAAATGTCTAGCAACCCAAAGGATCCGTGTTTGAACGTCATCACAGACATCTTTAGAATTTTAACTGATTAGCGACTTTGCAACTACTTAGCATGCTAGCTAACCCTTCCCCTTTAAAACCTAACTCCTAGCCTAGCTAATTAACTAGCTAGCCGCCTAGCTAACATTAGCCACCTAGCCACCAGGGCATTTGCATTAGGAAAAGGTGGTGGTGGATATTTAACCGGCAACATTTGAATTTACAGGTGTGTGACCTTATTAGGGTGTCCACCCACGGTGCTCAGAAAGACAGAAATCACATTTAGAATTACATTTAGAATATGGTCATTCAAATGAACATAACAATGCAAGTGTAACCCGGTCACAGTTGTAAATGGGAACTTGGCCTACCTGGTTAAATAAAGGTGAAATCAAATTTTTAAAAACAAACGATGTAATTAAATTGTTAAATTCCTGCATAAAATGGGTATTATTCCACCTCCTGGTAGATTAGTGTGTTTACATTGTCTAATACATTTAGTGATAAACGTATGGGATTCTGGGTAATCCACAGCAGATTTGTGGAGAATTACTGTGGGTGAGGTGAAAATGAAATGGTCCTGGGAAATGTATAAAGTTCACATCACATCATAACATACACCTTTTACATTGTACATTAGCAATTTATGTTATTAGTAACTTCTGTTGTTGGTTTATTAGTTTAGGAAAATATGTGGTACATTCTAGGTTTATTATATTTCTTCACCACCAGAGGGGGACATTGAGTCATTTTTCAGGTTAATTTGACATTTTGAATAGTAAAATGGATGATGGTTTATTTTGATGTTGTAAATATGAGATTATACATGGAAACGATGCATTTATTTTTATTATTAGAAATTGTTAAATCCACTATATGATCACAATTACTTTTATAGACATTTCGATTGTTTTTTTTTGTTAGTATATTATAGGGCAGATTTATGGAGAATTGCTATGGGAGTGCTATTTATTTCGCGTCGACTACTGATCATTCATCCATACTGTGTGTCCCATCATTGCAGCTTTGGAAATAAATTAACTATCCATCCATTTATCCTTCCTGTGTTGACTCACTGACTTGAGGGACGGAACCAGGAAGGAAGGTCTCACAAGTGGAGAATGCAATGATGAGGTCCTTCTTACCCGAATTCTGATGTGCACTTTGAAAGATGTTAAAATAACTGTCCGCGTTTACTTTTCCTCAGCCAACAAGACCAGTAACTAACAGCGAAATCACTAGCCTTTGTCAATCTACTATAGAAAAAAAAAAGTTTAGGCTACCTGTTGTTGAGAATGAAATAGTCTATTCCAAACAGACTCTGGGACAGTCGTGAGATGATCGATCCCAAATTCATACAACCAGCAGGCAGGCGTAACTACGTTTTTTTTATTCAACGTAAAAAAGCAACGAGTCTGATGTAACAGATCAGAACGTTTAGCTTAAAATGTGGATAAACTGTTATTTCTTCACATTATAAAGCACTGCAATGCACACAAGCAGTGCGCTTTATGCAAATGTTTGCAATTAGCAGGAAAATACCTGTTGTCAAAAGGCCACTTCCTTATGACAGTTTCACGTGACAGAGATTTCCATTAGTAATTTAGAGAGGAGATCTAATTGGCTTTTTACATTTATTTTTTATTTAACTTTTATTTAACTAGTCAAGTCTGTTAATAAAAACAAATTATTATTTTACAATGATGGCCTACCCCGCCCAAACCCTCCCCTAATCCGGACGATGCTGGGCCAATTGTGCACCGCCCTATGGGACTCCCCATCACGGCCGGTTGTGATACAGCCCTTGATCGAACCAGGGTCTGTAGTGACTCCTCTAGCACTAAGATGCAGCTCTCCTGCTGTCGGACATATTTTCCAGTCAAAGGCTCTGTATCTGTATGCTGTACATGTGTGATAAGATACATAAACGAATATACTGTACACAAGTGCCAATTTATTTCCACTAAATTATTCAAATTAACCTATAGACCGATAAGCATGACCAGTCAAATGCATTTACATTGGCTGTTATTTACATCAATGAACAGGCTAAAAAAACAACATTATTTCACAATGGGATTTCTTTTTTTCCGGAATTAATCTACAAATTAATAAATACCATAAAAAAAACGTAACATATTTTACTAATTGCTGTGTCTCGGATTTACATTTAATATATCAAGTCTTCCTCTGAGTCCAGCGGTAGTCTATTTTCAAATGTCATCATGGACAACTTTAGCATTTTAGCTAATTAGCAACTACTTTTTAGCTACTTTGTAACTACTTAGCATGCTAGCTAACCCTTCCACTAACTCTAGCCGTTTAACCTTACTCCTAAACCTAAATCCTAGCATGCTAGCTAACCCTTCCCCTAACTTTAGCCGTTTAATCTTAATCCTAAACCTAATCCCTAGCATGCTAGCTAACCCTTCCCCTAACTCTAGCAGTTTAACCTTACTCCTAAACCTAACCCTTCCCCTAACTCTAGCAGTTTAACCTTACTCCTAAACCTAACCCCTAGCATGCTAGCTAACCCTTCCACTAACTCTAGCCGTTTAACCTTACTCCTAAACCTAATCCCTAGCATGCTAGCTAACCCTTCCACTAACTCTAGCCGTTTAACCTTAATCCTAAACCTAATCCCTAGCATGCTAGCTAACCCTTCCACTAACTCTAGCCGTTTAACCTTAATCCTAAACCTAATCCCTAGCATGCTAGCTAACCCTTCCACTAACTCTAGCCGTTTAACCTTACTCCTAAACCTAACCCCTAGCATGCTAGCTAACCCTTCCCCTAACTCTAGCCGTTTAACCTTAATCCTAAACCTAGCATGCTAGCTAACCCTTCCCCTAACTCTAGCTGTTTAACCTTACTCCTAAACCTAACCCCTAGCACCTAGCTAACGTTAGCCACAATAAATTGGAGTTCGTAACATATCAGACAAAATTAATGAAGGACATCCACAAATTAATACATACCATATGAAACATAACATATCGTATTATACTGAACAAAAATGTCAACACAACATGCAACAATTTCAAAGATTTGACTGATTTACAGTTTTTATAAGGAAATCAGTCCATTTAAATGAATGAATTAGGCCCTATTCTATGACTTTCACATGACTGGACAAGGGTGCAGCCATTCGGTGGGCCCTCAGACGTTCCCGCAGGTGAAGAAGCAGGATGTGGAGATCCTGATTTGCACGTGGTCTGCAGTTGTGAGGCTGGTTGGACGTACTGCCAAATTCTCTAAAACGACTTTGGAGGTGGCTTATGGTAGAGAAATGAACATTCAATTCTCTGGCAACAGCTCTGGCGGACATTCCTGCAGTCAGCATGCCAATATGCACGCGTCCTCAAAACTTGAAACATCTGTGGGATTTGTGTTGTGTGACAAAACTGCGCATTTTAAAGTGGCCTTTTATTGTCCCCAGCACAAGGTACACCTGTGTAATGAGCATGCTGTTTAATCAGCTTCTTGATATGCCACACCTGTAAGGTGGATGGATTATCTTGGCAATGGAGAAATGCTCACTAACAAGGATTTAAACAAATTTGTGCAAAACATTTTAGAGAAATATGGAACATATCAGGGGATCTTTTATTTCAGCTCACGAAACATGGGACCAACACTTTACATCTTGCGTTTATATGTTTTGTTCAGTTGTAGAAGCCAAAATATTAAATATTCTGTCCCCTTGCACATCTCTGAGAGTCTAACATGCTGCATAGACTAGATCAGTAACGACAAAAAAATCTCTGCTAATATCTCTTTTAAAAATTCAGTTCGGGTCCATATGACACTTCGTGACATATTCCACATGACTTCCAGAGTGCCGGCTGTCGCAGAGTTTAACCAAGACCAGTGCGTCATAGTCTCTCTTTCCCTCTAGCACCCCGAAAGAGAGGAACAACCGGCTGAGGCTGGGGATATAAAGAACCGCTATCATGGTAAGTGTATATAACATGTTTTGACAAATTACAGCCATTAACAATGTTTGTCTTTCTTCTAAAAGCGACGGTTTTCAAATTAATATCCTTTTTAGTATTATTGTCGATGACGTATGCAGAATTTTAACAAATGGTTATCAAAAATGAAACAATGTATTCATTGCTTATTAGTCTAATAAGGATGCTGTGACTATTGAAAGCATGTCATACCGTTAACAAAATGTGTTATTCGTTCTACAAATCGAAGTAAAAGCATGACCTATGTAATGTGACTGGGCTTATTTATCAACAAGACAATAAAGTCATCTGTGGAACTTGAATTAGTTGCTGCAGGCTAACTGAATACATTTGCTGTAAACAACACCTCGTCTCGTGGTGTTTCTTTTGAATTTAAATAGTGTTCTTTTCGGTAGGCTTCGGGCCTAATGTGCGTGCCAATGCAGGGGTACAGTCAGACAGAATACCATTACCCCCGGCCCCGTGTTATAAATAGCACAAGCACGCCGTTCCCTGAGATGGCCGTATTAAAGTTTCACGTGCTCACATTGGGCAACGCTGCCTGCCCCTGTAGGCTAGACCCAGGCCCAGTTTACTACATGGGCTACAGGTAAGAACCGGTGTTGTCATTGTAAACAAATGCACCTGTTACAATGAAAACATGCAGGTGTACAAGCTGAGGTTATAGTGTCCTCTCTTAGATGCGTCATAGCCTATAGGTTACTGCAGCAAATGATTAGGCTATTGGCTTTGGAATTCATTTAACAATCCCCACCCCTCACCAGGTCAATTTTACAGTAGACCAGATCTTTCTCCTCCCCAGGTACATTTTACAGTAGACCAGATCTTACCTCCCCTCTCCAGGTGAATTTTACAGTAGACCCTCACCAGATCAATTTTACAGTAGACTAGATCTCACCTCCCCTTTCCAGGTAAATGTTTACAGTAGACCAGATCTCACCTCCCCTTTCCAGGTGAATTTTACAATAGACCAGATCACCTCCCCTCTCCAGGTGAATTTTACAGTAGACCAGATCACACCTCCCATTTCACAGTAGACCAGATCTCACCTCCCCTTTCCAGGTGAATTTTACAATAGACCAGATCTCACCTCCCCTTTCCAGGTAAATTTTTACAGTAGACCAGATCTCACCTCCCCTTTCCAGGTGAATTTTACAATAGACCAGATCACCTCCCCTTTCCAGGTACATTTTTACAAAAGACCAGATCTCACCTCCCATTTCCAAGTGCATTTTACAGTAGACCAGATCTCACCTCCCCTTTCCAGGTGAATTTTACAATAGACCAGATCTTACCTCCCCTTTCCAGGTGAATTTTACAGTAGACCAGACCACCTCCCCTTTCCAGGTTAATTCTTACAAAAGACCAGATCTCACCTCCCCTTTCCAGGTGAATTTTACAGTAGACCAGATCCGTGCGATCATGGACAAGAAGTCCAACATCAGGAACATGTCTGTGATCGCCCATGTGGACCATGGGAAGTCCACTCTCACAGACTCCCTGGTGTGCAAGGCTGGCATCATCGCTGGCGCCCGGGCTGGCGAGACGCGTTTCACAGACACCAGGAAAGACGAGCAGGAGAGGTGCATCACCATCAAGTCAACGTATGTGTTTCCCTCAAGACAATATACCTCGTCCTCCTCAGAGAGTGTAATATACAAATGTTTTTAGTTTTTTTTACAACAATATGTCCCTTTTTCTACTATAAGTGTGTAACCTTGTAAGGGTAATATTCTCTTTGGGAATCTGAGGTAGACCTACAAAACTAAGTTGTTCAACAATCAACCTGCATTTGAATTATTATTGACCACACCACAAATGACCTAAAATCCTATTAATTTATGAACCTAAAAGACCAAACTGAATTCGAGATCAGCACTCCTACTTAAAGATGCTTGACCTTATCCCTGGTATCCTGTACCTTAATATACCACTGTGTGAGAGTGATTGAGAGACAGACATTAAATGTACGATGGTCACAATGGTTACATGTCTCTTCCTCCCTCCCTCTCTCTCTTCCTCCTTCTCTTCCTCCCTCCCTCCCGCTCTTCCTCCTTCCCGCTCTTCCTACCTCCCGCTCTTCCTACCTCCCTCCCACCCTCTCTTCCTCCCTCCCTCTCTTCCTCCCTCCCTCCCTCCCTGCAGAGCCATCTCTCTGTACTATGAATTGGCTGAGAATGACTTGGCCTTCATCAAACAGTGCAAGGATGGCTCTGGCTTCCTCATTAACCTCATAGACTCTCCCGGTCACGTGGACTTCTCCTCCGAGGTGACGGCTGCTCTCCGCGTCACTGACGGTGCACTAGTTGTAGTAGACTGCGTCTCAGGTATGACAAGGAAGGGGCTGATGGCGCCCTATTCCCTATATAGTGCACTGCTTGTGTCCAATATCCGAACAACTTTACGAGGCTCTGATCAGAAGTAGTGACCTGTGATATGGGGACTAGGGTGCTGTTTTGGACACAGTCTTGTAGTGTTCTGGCTGTAATGCATCCAATGCTTGGCTCGCTCACACCCCAGTAACAGCCCATGATGCTTAAAGTTCAAGGTTATTTGGCCTTTATACATACATTAGAAATCTTATTCGCAAAGATTCTCACATTGACATATTAAAGAACTACAAATAGTGTGCACGTAGTGTAACGGTATACAACTAAAGATCTACAAATAGTGTGCACGTACTGTAACGGAATACAACTAAAGAACTACAAATAGTGTGCACGTACTGTAATGGTATACAACTAAAGAACTACAAATAGTGTGCACGTACTGTAACGGAATACAACTAAAGAACTACAAATAGTGTGCACGTACTGTAACGGTATACAACTAAAGAACTACAAATAGTGTGCACGTACTGTAACGGTATACAACTAAAAATCTACAAATAGTGTGCACGTACTGTAACGGAATACAACTAAAGAACTACAAATAGTGTGCACGTACTGTAACGGTATACAACTAAAGAACTACAAATAGTGTGCACGTACTGTAACGGTATACAACTAAAAATCTACAAATAGTGTGCACGTACTGTAACGGAATACAACTAAAGAACTACAAATAGTGTGCACGTACTGTAACGGAATACAACTAAAGAACTACAAATAGTGTGCACGTACTGTAACGGAATACAACTAAAGAACTACAAATAGTGTACACGTACTGTAATGGTATACAACTAAAGAACTACAAATAGTGTGCACGTACTGTAATGGCATACAACTAAAGAACTACAAATAGTGTGCACGTACTGTAATGTATACAACAAAAATAACTACAAAGTGTGCACGTACTGTAATGGTATACAACTAAAGAACTACAAATAGTGTGCACGTACTGTAATGGCATACAACTAAAGAACTACAAATAGTGTGCTGGAGGACCTCAGATACGAACAGGTCAGGAATTGGAGGTCGCTCCGAACACTAAAATATTTGTAACTTTGAAATAATACTTCTGTTAAACGCACATGTATTTTCTAACTGTATTTATTTTCTAACCATTTAGTCAAATATTGTTTTCAGGTTATAAAAACGACATTTACGTTGCTAGTTATTCTGGACGGTAAGCAAAAGGATTATACCACATTTGGCAACAACAATTATTTCACTTTTTTTTTTATTTTTTATATAGTATGACTTTGCTTATTACTGGTTTGTGACATTTTTATTTACTGTGCTTTTAAATACTTTACAAATGCCAAATAAAGCCTTTATAAGTTGTGGTTTGTTTAGAGTAGGATCCCAGTTAGTAAACAACAATAGGTAGTACTACAGTCAACCATGATAGCCCTTAGGCCTTTATACATCATACTGTGGGTCCTTGAAAAGAGCTATATTAAAAACCATTATTAAATAGTATAGCAATATTATTATTTATTACACACGTGTATCATGACAGATTTGAACACTGACAAACTATACAACAAAAAATCTACTCCTTTACAGTTTCTGCCTACGGCCTTGTTGCAACGTGCAAGCACCTTGATGAACTAATGCCCTTCTAAGGTGGTGCTGTACCAACCTCTCCCCTCCGTCGCAGGTGTGTGTGTTCAGACCGAGACAGTGCTGCGACAGGCCATCGCAGAGCGGATAAAGCCTGTTCTGATGATGAACAAGATGGACCGGGCGTTGCTGGAGCTGCAGCTGAAACCCGACGCACTTTTTGCCACCTTCCAGCGCATCGTAGAGAACGTCAACGTCATCATCGCCACCTACGGAGAGGACGAGGGCGGACCCATGGGCAGCATCATGGTCAGTGTGTAACAGGGTTAAGATGGTAAGGTCAGACCACAGGGTTAAGATGGTAAGGTCAGACCACAGGGTTCAGATGGTACGATAAGACCACTCCACAAGAGTTCAGATGGTACGGTAAGACCACTCCACAGGGTTAAGATGGTACGGTCAGACCACTCCACAGGGTTCAGATGGTACGGTAAGACCACTCCACAGAGTTCAGATGGTACGATAAGACCACTCCACAGAGTTCAGATGGTACAGTAAGACCACAGGGTTCAGATGGTACGGTAAGACCACTCCACAGAGTTCAGATGGTACGGTCAGACAACTCCACAGGGTTCAGATGGTACGGTCAGACCACTCCACAGGGTTGATGGTACGGTCAGACCACTCCACAGAGTTGATGGTACGGTCAGACCACTCCACAGGGTTAAGATGGTACGGTCAGACCACTCCACAGGGTTCAGATGGTACGGTCAGACCACAGGGTTAAGATGGTACGGTCAGACCACTCCACAGGGTTCAGATGGTACGGTCAGACCACAGGGTTCAGATGGTACAGTAAAACCACAGGGTTCAGATGGTACGATAAGACCACTCCACAGGGTTCAGATGGTACGATAAGACCACTCCACAGGGTTCAGATGGTACGGTCAGACCACTCCACAGGGTTCAGATGGTACGATAAGACCACTCCACAGGGTTCAGATGGTACGGTCAGACCACTCCACAGAGTTGATGGTACGGTCAGACCACTCCACAGGGTTAAGATGGTACGATAAGACCACTCCACAGAGTTCAGATGGTACGATAAGACCACTCCACAGGGTTCAGATGGTACGATAAGGCCACAGGGTTCAGATGGTACAGTAAGACCACAGGGTTCAGATGGTACTGTAAGTTCATTCCAGAGCTCTAAATTGTTTCACTTGGTCCCTGAAATGCTAAATAAATACTCAGTGGGGCAACTGGCTAGTATGTTAAGTGTATGTTTGTAAGTATGTTAAAAGTGGGCAGTCACGTGTGTTTGCAAAGCAGAAGACCACTAGTTCGATCCCCATAATGCGTCTGTTCCGTGTTTCCCTGTGTAGGTGGACCCAATGGTGGGCACAGTGGGTTTCGGCTCGGGTCTCCACGGCTGGGCCTTCACTCTGAAGCAGTTTGCTGAGATGTACGTGGCCAAGTTCACAGCCAAGGGAGACCAAAAGACGGAGATGAACCCAGAGGAGCGCTGCAAGAAGGTGGAGGACATGATGAAGAAACTGTGGGGAGAAAAGTGAGTGGAGGAGAGAGGGAGGAGAGAAAGGAGGTGAAGAGAGAGAGGAGGAGGATAGGAGAGGGAGATGAGAGAAAGGAGGAGAGGGAGGAGAGGAGAGAGAAGGAGGATAGGAGAGGGAGGAGGAGGAGAAAGAGGAGAGAAAGGAGGAGAGAGAGAAGGATAGGCGAGAGTGAGGGAGAGAAGGAGAGAAAGTGGAGAGAGGGAGGAGAGGAGAGAGTGTTGGAGAGCACTGTTCAGTGGATGATTCTGGGTCAGTTTTCCAGACACAGGTTAAGCCTGGTCCTGACTAAAAAGCCAATTCAATGGAGAATCTCCTTTGAAAAAGGACCCGGCTTAACCTGTGTCCAGCAATGACTCCAGAGGACAGTGCAGTTGATGATCACGTGTATTTCTCCAGGTTCTTCGACCCGTCATGTGGCA